>NW_015112813.1:706202-729766 GCF_001443285.1 Poecilia latipinna
TTTTTATTTGTTTTATATATTTACTGTGCCATTTTCTTTATATATATATATATATATATATATATATATATATATATATATATATATATAAAAGCATCCCTTCTTAGAATGACTCAGTATTGGGTCATTCTAAGAAGCCATGATGGGAAGTTTGTTTTATGCGATATGATGTTGTCTCTCTTGGTCACTTGTTGGCATAAGAAAACTAAAATCTGCTCATGACTAGCTGATCAGTGCCTCCTGAGGACTCTTCTCCCAAAAACTGGACTCTATTTTTACTAGAAACCGGACTCATTAGGCCCCAGTCGATAAGTGTTTGGCGTTATAAGCTCTGCTAGTCTGAGTGAAGCTTTGACTCTCTATTATTTTCAAGTCACTTGAGGTGTGTGTATAAATCGTCAGTAATATTTCAGAACTACTTTAATTATTTACAAATCCAAAAGGAGGAGCCTTCGGACATCTAAAAATCCGATGCCGAATAGAAACACTCCATTGTGAAGGCGACCTACTGGCTGAGCAGCTGCTTCTCTAGAAAAAGGTTCTGCATCCTGAAACCGAATGTGTGGAAAAAAAATCGATGTGGTTCCAAAATGAGAGAGGAACAGGTGATGGACCAAAGTGAGGCATCTTTTACTGTTTTATCCCTGGTATCTGATAAATCTATTGGCAGCTATGAGCTTTAGGAACTGACTGGGATAATTTTAACCAAAACATAAACACATGGGATCTTTCAGTAATACATTGTTCTAAACTGTGAGTAAATTTGTCTGGTCAAAATAACATGGTTGTGTTTTCTAATATGCATTATAATTATCAATTTTCTTATACTTCTTGTTTTATTTTCAGTTCTTTTAATTGAAATATACTTGAGTTCACTACGTTTAATCGTTTATTTTAAGGGAATATTGCACAAAACGTTTTCAGGATCATTTTTATGTTCAGGGTAATTCATTGTTCTTCAAGTGCAGAAAATGTAAACTTTCTCCACACTTAAGTTTGAGTTTTAGATAACTGTGATTTCAGCGTCAACCAAAACACATTTTTCCCACAAATGAGCAACTCTAAACAATGGGGCCTAATTAATACCATCAGCAGATGGCATTAGTTTTATTGACGAATTACAAGACTGCCGTATTTCTAAATAACGTGAGTGAGATTTACACACTAATATCATTAAAAGTTGCTGATTTCTGCCACTCGGGTTTAGTTGCGGCATCTTTCAGCCAACGCAAGGAAGAGGGATGGAGGCTGCCTGCTTCATTTATTTAGTTTCTGCAACGTGCAACCTTCAGCGGGCACAGAGAACAGAGGATGTTTCGATTCTCTTTTCGTTTATGATAAAAACGCTATTTACGTGCATTTACTTTGTCATAGCAAATGAGACTAACAGCTTACAGTTGTGTTTAAATATGCATTTCTGTGTTTTTTTTAGTTTCTCTCCACGTTTAGTCCCAGGAATTATTCATTCTACACGGGGAAAAACGCAGCTCGGGATGATCAAAGCGGGAAACCTAGGCATAATATCTTCTTACCCTTTTTCCTGCAGAGGGGGAGAAATATTGTAGATACACTGTAAAATGCTTACGACTGCTGTCTGCTTCGGCTCCTCCTAAACCTTTAGAATATCGCAGCTTGTGGGAGTGTTTCCTCATAAAACATTTTCATGTGTCCAAAAGGATCACAGTCGTTCAATGCCGCGTGACAGATAACATTTGAAGGTGTGGTATTAGTGTCTCGCCGTAAGGACAACAGAAGTTGTATTCTTCCAAATTCCCAAATCTCAAACACAGCAGCTCAGTTATCTGACACACATGTACTAACAAAATATTTTTTGGAATTTAAGAAGGCCTGATGACTCATTGCATTAATGAGTCATCAGGCCTACTTTACGGGCGCGCCCCCCACCAACACCCCTCGTCTCCTCCCCTCACCCCCAGCCCCACTCCCCCTCCTCTCAGCTTATCATGCTCAAGTCCCCGCGTCCTCATCCGGACACAATGTTCTTCTGTCAAAAACTGCAAGACACAAACGAAACGCTCACTTTGTCTGGCTAAGCAAATAATTACTCTGATTAATTAGCCATGCCGCAGATAGCCGGAGGCAAAACTTCCATTTAAGTGAAATAATTAAATAAATAAGAAGAAGAAGAAGAGGGGGGGGGGAGAGTTAAAACACTGCAGAAAACAGCCGCAGCATCACCACTGGAGGGTGCACTCTGGTGCCCTTCTCTGACAAAGCCTGGGAAAGCGGATGATGTATGGTATGGGCTTTGTTCAAGCAGGGAGCTCTTTACCTACATTTTTTAAGTTGACTTTTTGTTGCTGTATGTCTCTGAAGGGTTTGTTCTGAGTGAATTATTGGAGAGGAGAAAGTATATAAGATGAATGTTTGTTTTTGTTTTGTTTTATGAACAATGTTCGCCCAAATAATAGTATTTATTTATTTATTTTTGTATTTCCTGTAATCTCATTTAGATTGCATCTCTTAGTGAGCGTCTAACATTTAAACCATGTTAAAGTTTTAATTGGAGCAGAGTGCATTTATTTAACTAGTTTATTATTTAGAAGCTACTCAGCTAGTAGAAGTTGTTGGCAACCATGAAATGTCGTAGTGGCAAACATAATAATTCGGGAATGCTTGCATTGAGCATGGACAGGGAAGATGGCTGGAGCTAAGTCAGTTTTTCATGTTATTACATGAAAAACAAGAGGTGGGGGGATTTCAAGGCTTGTAAACATTTGTTGAAAGTGCTGTAAATATGCAAGCTTTCTGTCATAACTAACGCACTTAAATAAAAACTGGATGAGAGAGAATTCTGCTTCTTTCTGTACGCGAGACTATCAGAAACACACACACACAACAAAAAAAGCATAGTGCAGAGTGAATACTCATACTTCTGATTTCAGTTTCATGGCAGAGAATCCACTCAGAGAGACATCGGTGGTCTTAAAAAGCTGCTTCAGTTAGGTTTCCGGTAAATGTGCGGCATATAAATTCATAGTTATGCAGTTTTTTTTTTTTCGCCTTACTGCTAGGTTTCTATTACATGCTTTGCTGTACTTCGGTGGGTTGTCTCTCTGTGTTTGTTGCAGAAGAGAAATCCCAACTTTGTGACTGTGTGTAGGCACACTATCCCTTCAAATACAGTTTTTTATTTGCTCGCATAAAAAATGTTTCACCTCTTTTTATTTGTTTGTGTTGTTGTTTTTCTGTGTTCTTGTATCGCTCCCCTTGGCTCCATTAGCCGATTTAACTCTTGCAAATGCATATTTGCATCAAAGACACCATTGGATTCTGACTGAGAAGATGCACCAAAAACTTTTCTGCTCCGACGCATGGATTCATACTTGGGGAAAAACAGCAATCTATTACCCTATTGTTTGTTTAAAACGTTCAGTCACATTAAACGGGAATCTCTTCCTATTTCGTATCTAGTTGCCCATCTAATATTTTTGCCTAAATTGGAGATAAAATGCTGATTTGAAGTGGAAGATTTCACAGGATCTTTGGGACCCACTACTTTACACCTCCTAGTGGATCTTTAAAGAACCTCAGTCTGTTTCACTAACCTGAAATGTCCTTCCTCCCTTCTTGACTGGTATTCCTTGACAACTAATTCACTCCACTAATTAAAACTGATCTCATTTCACTTTGAAACATAGAACTGTTTAGCTTTTCAGTCCACCTGCAACAACATGCAGTTTCCGTTTCCTCAACTTTGCTTTGTCGTCATCACCAACGTTCCAACGATGACCCTCGGAGCTTGAGACGCCAGCTTTCCACTCGCAGTTCACGTCACGCTTACAAATGAAGGATTGAAATATATATTTCAGTTATTCTGATGATGTTCTCTCACACCACCGGGTTTATCTGTAAGGAGGCGTCCCAGCATAGGTGGGTGGATAATCGAACCAAACATATTTGCGGTATTAAGATGCCTGGCAACACCGTCGTGGCTGTGGCAAACATAATTTGGAGCTCTAACAGGTGTGACAGAGAGAGCTGTGCATATCTGTGCGTATGCATTTGTTGATGTATAACCCAAGTTAAAATGAGAGGCTTCTCACATAACGATGCATGACCCAACATCTGGATTCCTACACGTTGCATATTGCTTGTGGTCAAATAGGTGTACTGTGTCTCCTATCCAGAGATGCATCTGGAATTGGTAGGGACAAATTTAAGTAAAATATCTTCAGTGTCTTGCAAAAATGTTCATACTACTTTTTCATATTATAGCCAGTAAGTGAGACGCAGATTTGCTGTAATTCCGTTTGTTTTGGGGATAATGTAGGTGTCTGCCAAATTTTCACATCTAGAGATTTTAATTTCTTTTTTTTTTTTTTTTTTTTTGCCTGAGCTTTTGTTCAAAATAGCTAAAGACTAGATAGAGAGCATCTGAGTTCATTACAAGTCTTGCTATAGACACTCATTGTGGATTTATGTCTTGACTTGGACTGTACCATTTAATCACATAAATATGCTCCATTGCATCGTAGCTTCGGCTCAGTAGGCTGCATGATGTCGCCGTCAACCGTCTCAAGTCTCTGCAGTCTCAAACAGGTTGTCCTGTGTTTGACTTCCCTCGGCCATAAACAGCATGTCTGCTTGGGGTGGAACTAGTAGTTGTCCTGTCAAGAGAATCTCCTGCCTTAGTTGTGGATCTCTGTAGCTCCTTTGGCGTTTCCGTTCCTGTTTCTCTGATTAAAACCTGACCGTTTAGGTGGATGGATGTGTCGTGGTAGATTTGCAGTTGCACCAGGCACTTTTTTTTTTCATGCTGTTTTTTCACGTTTTCTCAAACACTTTTTTTTTTTTTTTTTTTTTTTTTGAGATCTTCATAGAAAAGCTGAAATTATACTGAGATTACAGGTATAATTCATTAATTATGGGATGTCTGAAGAGTGCTGGCTGCAATGGATTTTTTTAGAGCTTTGAAAGGGGTGCGAGTACTTGTACTCGCCATGCTTTTCAGATTTTTAACAAAAAGGATTTTTTATTATTCTACTTCCCATTTGCATACTACTACCACTGTTTTGATTTGTCACGTGAGTCATAGCAGAATATAAAAAACACTAAGAAGTGTAAATACCTTTTTAAAGACCCTGCATATTCACATTAAGAATGGCTCTTCACTCTCAATTTTTGCCTCTGGGACAAGCAGCGAGCAGCATTTGTCTTTCTGACTTTGCAAAGAGACTTCATGCTCATCTCCCACCCCCCGCCCCCTCTCCCAAATCTCTCTACCCCCACGTCAGGCATCTCGTCTTGATCCAATAGATGGACCGCTTCTAGCACCCCCCAGGAAACGGCAGGAGCCATCTTGATAAAATCCGTCATCTATTTTATTTTTTCCTTATTCTTATTTTTCAATTTGGCGGCTGGGGAAAGGTCAGGATTAGTTATCGACGTGACTGTGTCTAAGCCAGAGACAGGAAGCTACAACCGCCGCCGTGGGCCCCTAAAGCCATTTTCCCCAGCCCCAGCAGTAGCCCTAATCTGTGTGTAGGTGTATCAGGACATGATTGTCCCAGCACCTGTGGGTGTGTGGTTGCAGTTTTTGCTGTTTTTGTTTGCACCTAAGACGAGTACTTGTGCATTTAATTGGAATCATACGTTCATCTGTTCTCATTCCGCTCTTGATGCCGTTTTCTTGCCCAAGCCGGGTATTACTTGTGTGTTTCAGCACAACAAAACCGAGGAGAGCCGTTCGTCGCCATCCGTCATTAATCTCGAGTGCCTCTCAAAACGCTGTTGTTTATTATTTAAAATCAGCGTATGGACTTGTTTGCTGATTTTGTCAAAGGTTCCCTAAAGTGGCACCATTCTGCTGGCCAAAACTGATTACATTTCCACTTTCTTGCAACATCCCACTTTTCTCCTTTTTACCTTCTGCCATCCATCCCGAAACGAGCGGCGATTCCCAGAGTGAACAGCTGCTGTCTCACAGTCCCAGACCTGTGAAATGATGATGGAGGAGCAGGGGGTCCTCACCCATCAGTCTTTATCTCTGTTTTTCGCCCTCCCTCCCCACCACGTCCACACCCACCCATACCTAAAGTATGCCACTCTGTGCTCTGGTTGTGGTCACTCCCGACGGTGACAGATGTTCCCGGTCGCACAGATTTGGACACCCATCCTCACCTGGGATCCACCCAGATCCTAGTTTGGCCTGCTGCCCTGATCCCCCTTGCATGGCATCTCTAGGTCAGAGGTGAGAAAGAGAAGACGGCAAACATTATTCGGAGCAGAAGACTTGCACTCGCCTCCTTTCTCTCCCTCAGATCCGAAGCTGTTGCAGTAGCAATCCGTCTCATGCTACCAATTTGTTTCAAGCAGAGCATTGCATTATTTAGACGATGCTTATCTCGCCCTCAAAATCCCTATCTTGTCGAGACCGGCGCAAAACGCCGTCCGTATCTGTGGCGCTCATCATCTCATTTATTAACTAAAAGGAAATCTGAGCAGAGGCAGATATGCAAGAGTGATTAGACATTCAAAAATGTTGATGCTATCTGTCTGCAATTGGTTTCTTCTTCATCTCTCAGCGACGGGTGGATTTTAAAAGACATTAGCCACATACTGTAAGAAATAAATCAAACAAATGGATTAGCAGAGCTAAATAGTTGTCAGGAGCCTCAAAAGGCCTTATGAAGACAGATCTGCCTCTTATGGAGGCAATCAGGTGTGGAACTTATCATAACAGAAATTAGGACTGGGGCCCATTTTTTATTCAACAACCCAAGGCTACATTTCCATAAAAAAAAAAAAAACTAATGGCCAAGAGTATTATTCAGCTAAGTCGAGCTACTGCTGGTTCCCTTATATTTTTAAACGCACACACACACTCATATGTATATGTGGTACGATGTGATGATGGTTTTTTAACTAAATGTTGTTAGCAGGCCTGATGAAAAGTCTTAACTTTTCATCAGAACTATATCTTTCCTGCTTCAAAATGAGACGTGGATACTGGTTATCAATCGCCTTAACTGAAGAATCAAACTTGTTTATTAGATAATTATGGTCTTATTATATTGCATAGAACCACATAAAACAAATGTATACATGCTGACGGTTTACAGTTGCTACAAATTTAAAATTCCAATAAAAAAATGTTTGTCTTCCAGTAAATTCAAGTCTAAAAGAAATTCCGTACGTACATTGGAATTTATATTTTGGTATCCAAAATGCAAATTGAATCAACAAATCTGCAAAAAGCATGAGCATTGATCCGTAAAATATACCTCAACAATAGTATTGCAGTTGATGGACACAGATTTGCAAGGTTTTTTATGTGTTTTTACGCAATTTTGAAATAATATTTAGGTGTTAGTAGTTTTTGTATTTTGTGAAAAGGATGTTTCTCAGGAGATGAATTAGAATTTTAAGTAAAACTACCATGACCAACAGACAAACGCAAGAAGGTTTTTGAGAAAAGTACCAGCCGCCTTGTTTACTCTGTACTGTCTGAATTAATTGAAAAAATATATTAAAAGTTAATTTCTTTGTTTGTTGTTAAGCAGATGCTAAATTAGGTGCAGATTTGGACATTGTACTTATGAATTTACAGTTGATATGCACACAACTTTAACTTTCTAGTAGAAAAGTGTCTCCAATGTAACTCTTGGTGTTTGCACAATATGCGTCAGTCGACATAAAGGAAATACCTACGTCACCTTCCCTGGTTTAAGACAAGTAGTGGTTTGAAGCAAACTAACAACAATAGTCTACGGTGGGTGAAAGCACTCAAGTTAATTTCCAGGGCTCCGAACAAGGCTTATACTTACAGTACCTTCCTCTAAAGAAGCAATATACTGACCGTAACTGGACAGCCTTCGCTTTGAAAAGATATTATAGCATTTTAGTCATATTACACCTCAAATTGCATATACCTTTAAATCATTCTTCAAGCTTTTCCACTGTTTTGCCAAGTTGAGGTTTAGGACAAAGTAGGTTTTTGACTCTGAACTTCTTGGTTTATGCGGATGTGCCAGTGAATGCTCCTACACGACAGAGCAAGGTGTCCTTAGTTCAGGAGCCCGTTTCCGTTCAAGCGTCATGCATTCGTAACTTGGAAGATTGTTTTCAGAGTTAAACTCCAACATTCAGACAGCTGGCATGTGGAAATGTCATCACTGCCCCCCCTCTCCCCCCCACATGAAAATGGGAAGAGAAGGGAGGCAAGCCAAAAGGCCATTAAAATCTGTGATCATTTATTTCCACTCCTTCGTCTAATCCATCTCTCTGGGGAATGGTTCTGTCCTTATCCACCCAAGGCTACCAATCTATTCTCCTGTCTGTATCCATGCATCAAAATGAACCTGTGAAACACTCAGATGTTCTCCTTTTTTTCTTCTTCTTCTTCTTCAACCCTTTCTTGTCTTCTGTCTCTGTCTCCAGATGGCTCAGCTTTCCTTTTCTGGTTACTTTTTTCTCTCCTCCCCCCCACTCCTCCTTTTCATTCACCGGGTTTCTGTTGGACTCTTTGTCTTCCTGTTCTCACCTTTTCTCTCCTCTGCGCTCGTTCTCGCTTTCTCTCTCTCGCCCCCTTTCCATTTCATCGTGTCAAAAATGTCTTCGCAAATCCAATCCAAATCGTATCCCAACAAAAAGGGAGCAACGATGACACTTTGTCAATGCCAATTTAATCCACGGAGAGCAAGGTGTATGTAATGCTGCGCGTGTTCCGGGAAGCTGTCCGATTGCATTTGGATTTGTGCAGATCTGGTACCTGTTCAGATAAAGAGAGAGGAAAATTACACACACCAGGCTCATTTTTCATAATGTACCTTTATTTTCTTCTTCTTCTTATGCATAATTTTAGAAACGTATCTTTGTGCGAGTTTTGATAGATTTGTTTTCCTGGAAGATATCGGAGCACTTGAGGGCATCGGTGTGGTGGAGGAGGAGGCGGCGGCTTCCCTCCCTGACTAACCTTGTATTTTGGGATGATAAGAGTAAGAGGTCTGAAGCGTGCGGCTCATCATTCAACACCTCACCAGTCATGAAACGGGCAGAGAATAAAAGCGCTGCCTCAAAACCAAGGTCCAACTCCCCATCAGGCTCGGATCCCCAAGGTTAGCCACACCATTGCGCTGTCACGTCAAGAAATAAAAAAAAAAGTACCCGCCTGGCTTTTTGTCCAACACAAAATCCTTTCGCTAATGCCTGCCAGAAAGTCCCAATAAACAATCTGTGAATATTTATAGACCATTAATAACCTATGTGTAAACCGCTAGTGTCACCAAACGGGTGAAGCGGATGATGGGGGAGAGGGAAGACTGCGAGAGCCTTAATGTCGACCGAGGCTATCCTGAAGGTAGATAAATGAGCCTCGGCGTCTCGGAATCGCGTGCGCGCGGGATCAGTTGCCAGGAATCCCAGACGGAGAGGTCTGTGATCTGCGCCGGTCCAAACTCCAGCAATATAATTGGCGAAATTGTGTGATGAATTGCAGCCATTTAGCTTTTCTTTTACTATCTGCAAGCTTCAGCAAGTTTCCTGACTAATGTACAGCCAGCTGGGTTTCTAAGGGTAGAGTTGGGAGAGGACTGGGGCGATGTTAAATATGTACAATTGGGCAAGTAATTAGATTAATAAGGCCCTAAATGAGCAGTGGACCAGGAACTGAAATCCAAAACTCCCCTCATCCTTTGAGAGACCAGAGCACAACTTATTGCAGGATCTGCTAAAAATTTAAATGGAACATTTAAAAAAGGTTCTTTTTTTGTTTTTTTGTGTTGTTTTCTCCTCTCTGGTTTTGAGTTCTCCACTGCTCGTCTCTCTGCTCCATCAGACTAAGAAAGGGATGTTCGACTCTCAAGCAATAATGAAGCAAAACCCGTGAAGATTTTCATAGTAAGAAGGAAAACAAGTCCTTTTAAAAATGTAATTTATCACTCGCTCGCTGCTCAAGTTTTGTGTAGGATCTTGTCTGGTTTTACTTATTTACAATATGTCATAGATTCCTTCAGTACTTTGGGCTTGTATTGACTGAAATGCATATAGAGTGTTTATGCTGAATGCAGAGATTTATTGCGATGGGGGGGCTGCAGTGTTTGTTGCAAATTGCTAAAGTTAAACTGCCAATGCTAAATAGTCTGTATTTAACCGGTGTCTGAACAGTTTGTTTTTTATTGAAACTTTTATTTTAGATTCAATACACAGAGAGTGATGCAGTTCAAAAAATGTGTTCTTATGAATCTGGCTTAGAGCTAATGAAGCCCAAAGTTCAGATTCAAAGACAAACTTAATACAATATCATCAATGCAGAAATTACATTTAATAGCCACATAATTGCAGACACAATCATAGGAAAGACATGATTTGACAGTTGTCCAGCAGTCACTGATATTGTCCACATGCAGTAAAAGTCACAAAGGATGATTGCTAAGTCGGCTGGTCAGATTGCTATATCAAAGCGTATTGATGGAAAGTCGGGTGGAAGGAAGAAGTGTGGTAGCCATGAGATATCATAGGGATCATTCCTTGCCCTAATTCAGAGAGACATCTTTCCTAGGCTAAAGAAATGAAGGACTGTACTTGCTCAGGTTCACAGTTTCACAGTCAATGATGATTTTAGGACCCATGTTTAGGGTCTTGGGTTGTTTTGAGTGGTTTTCAGTTCTCAGTTCTGATTTGTTTCCCTTTCTTATTCTGATTAGATCAGCCTGTTTCTGTTTTGCTTTGGTTCAGTCCTTTCTTAGTTACTCTAGTGTTTTACTATGTTTTATTTTTACAACAATCTTGTATCGAAGCAGGAGAGCAATGGGACAAATGGAGCCATGGCAGAATTTAGAAACATGAAAGTGCTCCAGTTCCTTGGGGTGCCCCAGGTTTTCTGTATGAACGCAGAACAATATATACGCGGACTAACATGGGGCGAGAGCGGCTGTCATCAAAGGCACCCCATACTTCCGCTCATTTCCCGTGTCCCCCCCTAACCTCCTCTCCGCCAGTCTTCTTACTTTTCAGAACTGACATGGATTAATTACATCGCGGCACAATTTACACCCCGCTGGAAGTGTGGCAGAGAATAAAGAATGGTTGAAATGTGAGCCCGGTGACACGACGTTACAATGCTAAATTGCTCCGTGTGCCGTCCGTGTTTCGCCTCTATTGCTTTTGCGGGGAGCGTGTTTACGAGGTCTGCCTTGGAGGTAAACACCAGGGCTATACACTTAAAAAAAAAAAAAAAAAAAAAAAAACTCCCTCGCTTTTATCAAGACAGCCACACTGTTTTATGTTCGCACTGGATCTTGAGCTATTTTTGGTTTTTCACATGCTGGAAACTGCTCTATCGCTTTATCTCCAAATTACAGCATGCATCAAGTAAAAGAAAAGAAAAAATCAAACATTTCAGATTTCTGCCTGTATTGCAAGTACTTATATGTGTGCTTATTGGTAAGGAAGCTCTAGAGGAAAGCTCATCTAGTGCCAGCATGGAGCTGCCTCAGAGGTGTCAGGAGCAACTGGCGAAGTGGGCTTCCTGCCAGCTCCCCTGGCTGCCCTGCCTATGAATGGTCCTTTTGTCAAAGGTGGCAGTGAGGACACTTCAACAGGCAGCAATTAACACCACCTAAAATTAGAACACATGACCAGTGCATCTGGTGCTTCAAAAAAAAAAAAAAAAAAAAAAAAATGTCTTTTTCTGAATACAAATCATTTAGGACATTAAAAACGAGCTCTATTGCTGACACGAATGTGATCTGAGCCGTGTAAATGGGGGCAATCGCATGTCGAAGGCCACAGGGCCAAAGCCCCTGGGTAGACTCACCGAGTTCAGTCAGGTGAACTAAGAGAAAGCAAGCGACAGACGCGAACGCAACTCTGTTTAAAGTGACCGCTGGATCAATGTGCTAAAAGACAGAGTCAAAGGTCAGACTGCTCGGTGGTTGCTCAGGGAATCACTGTGACAGACACCAAGATGGAAAAATGCTTTCTCTTTTCTTGTGACCACATGTATAGATTTATGTATATATATATTTTTTAAAAAATCCTTTTACAACTCTTGAGATTTCCCTATGAAGTGTTAAACATGGAGAATACAGACAAAACCAGTATAAAGGTGTAAAAATCTGACTAAACTTTTCCTGTGTTTTCGTCAGGATTATTAAAAATAATTGCACTTTAGTAAATGTTGGAAATTATCAAAATCCAATTTAACAACAAAACGTTAAATATGATGACCGTCAATTTGGAGATGGCAGATGATGTCATGGCTTTGTAAACTTCTGATTGGCGAATTCAATATGTCGAAGTTATTTGACACAACAGTTGAGATACATTTCAATGCAACTCAAAATGTGCTACCTACTTAACTCTACCTGCTGGTGTGAATTGATGGGGAACGTGAAAAACCAATAATGTTCTCAAGATTACACATAGAGAATTGTAGATTTCCATAAGTTTGGTTCATCGTCGGGAACAATTTCCAGATGTTTAAAAATGTGAGGTTTACATATGCACACAAATATATGCAGATATAAAAAGGACGACAATGTCCAGGTACGGACATGTTTAGGTGAAAAGTGTGTGCATAGAACAACAGCAAACGTGATAATGTTGAGTGAGATTGGTAAGAGAGTGTCATTGTCCACTGTGGATCCAGTCCTGTCCTGAAAAGCCTCTCTCAGAGGAAGCATATGTTACTCTAAAAGCAACATGAGAAGTCAAAATTCAGTTTGCAAATGCGCTCCGTGGCACAGCTTTAATATTTACAGAAATGTCCAGAGTCCAGAGGGCTGATGAAGCTGAAATTCAAATATTTGAACACTATGGCTGCCATTATTTTGTGGAAACAAGAGAAGCTTATAAACCTTAAACAAGCTTCACACCCAAAATGTGAAGAATTTGGAGTAATTGTAGATGTGGCATCATCATCGGATCACATTGATTTGAAAGAACTTCTTTTCTGACCAAGTTTAATTCAAAATGTGAAACAAAAATTAGGCAGTGGGGACAAATATGACCAATTTAAGATCTGGCAGTCTTGAATCGAGTAAAACTGAATCTTGAAATTGAATCCAAACATGATTTTTATTTTTATTTTTTTTTTTACAAAAGGTTTGGGAATCATTTATTTTATCATACATGTCATACATAATCAGTCGTATTGATACCTTATCTAGTGAAAGCCTTATGTTTTTCTGAGCTCAAATGAGAAAGATAGACTACTTCAGCTGAGTGGCAGTCCTCACCAAGAACAGCAGCACCGATTGCAGGCAAACAGAGAAGGGAACATTCGATCAATGAGATTCACATGCTAGGAAGACGAAACGGTAATCTTTTAACTTGTAGGAATTGCTGCATATTTGAGTCCTCGTCGTCTTCTGCTCTCTCTCTCGTTTTTTTATTGTTGCATTCTCTTTCATCATTTAGTCTTTGATTTTTCCCTTTCCTTTCCTAATTTCGTTCTCCATATGTCTGCAATCGTTTCCCTTATTCCTCTCCTCAGCAAGACTGATATAAAACTCCTTCATAAATTAACTGAATTATGTTTGTGTGGCAGGCAGCGAGACGCAGCTACAGTGCGAAATAAACAAGATGCCCGTGGAATTGAAAAGACGGACGCCTCTCCTGCTGTGCATTCAAATTGCTCTGTGCGTTCTGACAGGCCGCTGTCTCCAGCGCGTCTGGGATATCGGACGTTGTGGAAATGGTGTTTATTTCTGTCCGTTCGGTCTTGGGAAATCTTCAGGTTTGTCCGTAGCTTATCGTCCCCCTTCCTTTGCAGGTGCTATATCACGCAGCTGTGCAGCCACTATACTGCGACACTCCTACAACGCGCCAACCCTTGAGTCGTGCTTTGTTCTGTTTCGTTTTTGTTCCGCTCTTGCCGTAAAACAGTGGTTTGTTGTTGGCTTTTTTTGAATCATAATGGTGTTTAATAATATTTAAGTGCTCACCTGCTATATTTTTGTTTGTAAAGGTCAGCCAGTGAAATATTAAATCAAGTAACTATACAAAAAAATAAATAAATAACCAAGAGTCTTAATCTATCTCCTGTTTCGAATCGTGCTGCAGAAACACGGAATTGCCCCGCTTCGAACAGCCTCTATTATCCCCGGAATCGCCGGACGACAGAACAGGCAAGAAAAATGACCGGCGCGCTCTCCCTATTCCCCGGAGAAGTGAGTCCTACACATAGGGATGCGGCTATTACTTATCATCATCAAAAAGTGCTTGTTTGCTGATAATAAGGGCCTGGGATAGATATCTCAGCTAAAGCGAGGGAGGGAACTACCTGAAGTAGGAGCTGAGGAATCCTTCCCCTGCTTACTCCAGCACTTTCTGTCTTCCTGCAAAACGGAGGGCCAGCTCTAAGACCCGGCTTAGCCCTCAAACAGAGGAAGATAGGAAAACTTGCTATTAGCCACGGTTAAAAGGACAAAATAAGATAAAGAACGTACAAAAACAACTTCAAATGTGCTTACTGTGCAGGAGACAATCGCCACGGAATGTATGGGAAAGGCATACAAAAGCATGAGGTCGTGGAACATTGTTTTTAACTTGTCTGCAATGGCAAATGGTGAAGAAATAGGCACTGAAAGGCAAACTGGCACATCTTCAAAGCTGCAGTAGCTAGCATTTATAAAAAATTATGTTTTTTTTGTACATATTTGTTAAAGCTGTCACTATAATATGAAGGAGGACGGATAAGCTGTGAAAAAAAATCAAGCTTCTCTGTCTCCTCCCTGCGGTTCTACTGCCATATGCAGAAATGCATTGCTTCAGGTCAGAAACCAGCAATCAGAGCCAGGAGGAGGGTCTTAGCGCTGTCAATAATGCTTGTGAAGGCACTGCTCACACCCTCCCCTCTCCGCAACGCAACAGCAGCAACAAATTTAGAATCTTTTTTTCATGTGTTCTTGAAGACTCTAACACAAAAGCACATTTTGTTCTTACTCTATCAATGAGTGTGTGCTGCTGTGGGCTTCTCCCCCATCCCAAAGCACTAAAGAGGCAGCCCAGTCCTCATGCAGCAGTCCCATCCAGCTGCAGTGATGGTCCCTTTGCATCTACACTGCTCTGGGATTGCACATGTTATCGCTGGCTGATTCACTTACCTTCAGTGCAGGACGTAAACGCAAGGTTTTCTTGCATTTGCGTCCTACACGTCAGTTCAAAAACCTTTACTTATCCCTAGTTAAAGCACACGCTCAGCATGCATATGTAGGATTTGAACTCAGGAGCTATCATGCAGTCAACATGCAGGGAATGCTGCATTTCCTATTTGAGTCGCACTGGATTTTAACTTTATATCAGCTGACGCTATTAGTAAGAAAATTCTCAGCAGTAGTCCCTGCATCTTAATTACCTCCTTCTGCAAGCTCCGCACGTTCCTTGTTTTTTTTTTTTGTTTGTTTTTGTTTTTTATCTGTCGCCATTCAGCTATTTGAATTTGACACTGGGTTCATGACCACTTCAATTCACATCCCTCTATCTGATGATTCCGTCGCTCACACTCCTCTAATGTATTCTGAGGAGAGAGGGGATACATGTTGGCGAGAAAGAGGGGAAAAGAAAGCCCCACGTTTCATCTGATTGCGAGGTCTGCTGCGATGAATCATGCTGCTGTGGACATCTTTTGGTTTTATCAAAGAGTGCTTTCCACCTCCCCAGTGTGATTAATCAGAATGGGACTTTACTGTTGCCATAAAAAGTCCCTGTAAGACTCATTAAAGTGGGTGTTTATGCACTCTGCAGATGAAATTGAGAGCTGAGTATAATGGAACAATTTGTAAATCCCAATGATTTCAAAGTGCGAAGTCAATGTTGAGGAATAATTTTAGCAAGTTTGAAACAGATGAGAAAGCAGGGTTCATTATATATATATATATATATATATATATATATATATATATATATATATATATATGTATCCTTCTAGCCTTCACTTTTCCTCTTGCCTTCCCTTCCCTCCAATCATCCATCTGTCGTTCTTTCTTATTTTCCATCCTCCGTCCTTTGTCGCTCCTTTCCTTCTTCATGTCTTTCCTTCCTTTTCCTCTTCCTTTCTATCTTTTGATCCTCCAATATTACCTTTTTTAAACCTTCGTTTCTTCCCTTCTTCCTTCGTTCTCTTTCCGCCCTTCTTTGCTCGCTTCTTTTTCTGTCTTTTCTTCCATCCTTTGCTCCTGCCCTTTGTCTTTGTCTGCTTCTTTCTTTCCTTCCTCCTATCTGCTCATTTTCCCTTTTAGACGATCCTTAATTTTTCACTCCTTAGCTCCTCAATTTACTCCTTCCTTCATTGCTTCCTTCCTTGCTCTTGTTTTACTATTCATCCTTCATATTTTTCTTCCTACCTTTCTTCCTTACTTGCTTCTTCCTTTAACACCTTTATTCCTTCCCTCAATCCTTATTTTTTCCTTCCTGGTTTCCATCCTCCATTTATTCCTTCCTTCCTCCACCACATGCTTCCTTGATTCTTTCCTCTCACTCTCAAATTCTTAAGTTTTCCTCCTTGCTTTTCCTTTATTAAATAAATGTGCAGAAATCCCTGGAAAGATGAGGGGGGAATGATTCAAATTCCTTGAAATGGAAGAAAGAATTGTAAAACACTGATGGAAATTCCTTCCAAGCCGAGCTTTTCTGCTGCGTTTCGATTGTCCCACTAGTCAGAAGCACAAAGAAATACCTGTAGGACGGAAGGGACGAGGAGGAAGGAAAAAAAGAGAAAAATTGAATGAACGAAATAAATATCTACTTAAAAATAGCCTCTCAGCATGGCAAGGAGAGATTTGGAGATATTATCCTCAAAGGCTGCTGTGAGTGAGGCTGGCAGACAGGAAAGCTGTCTACAGTGAAATATGAAAAGCACATACTCCCTGACAGCCTATGGCTTTTCCTGATACTGCCAACACCAGCCCACTGGAGTGATCCATAGACCCTTTGTGGAAACTTGTGATATAAATGCTGAGGGCTAGATGTTAAAGATCCTTCGCTTGCTGCAGCCCCACCCTCCCTCCCTCGTCATCCTTTCCCCGTCGCCTCGCTCGCGCAGCATGGGAGGAATTTGTTATGTGTTCCCTCTCGTCCCGCTGCCTCAAAAAAATATCATAGGTACGGACGGAGAGAAAGTCGACTGACTTGTCCTTGTCCCTTTTCAATTTGACAAGGCAAGCAGCCTTGGGGACTTTCCAGTCTATTTTCAAATTGACCATTTATAATCAGTTTTCTAAAGGAGACAGAGAAAGGGGCGGAGGAGTCGGGCTCGGCCCTCAAACGCTGAGGACGGTTTAGAGCTGGGGGTTGGTGGACGATAATACAGCACCGTGTTGTCAGATGTGTCAGCAGGCGAGATGAATGCAGAATGGGGAGTGAATGCGTAAAGGAGAAAGCACAGCGGGGAACTGACCTATTCGAAAAAAGAACGGGAAGACGTCTATATCCTTAAGCATAGAGTGGCTTGCAAAAATATTCATGCCCCTTGAACTTTTTCATATTTTCTCACGTGACAACCACAAAGTTAAATGTAGTGATTGAGATATTAGGTTATAGACCAACACAATAGGATGCATAAATGTAAAGTAAAGAAAAATATACATCAAAATGTAAAATTTTGACAGTTATCATGCGGCATTGATCGATACCAACTTTAGGCATCTAGAGACAGCGATTTTTAACCATTGTCAATTGGATTGCATGGAGGTAATCTGTGAACAACAAATTTTATGTCTTGTTAAAGATTCTCAATTGGATTAAGATTTGGGCCAGATGGGATGATGTTTATCTCCTTCAAAATTAGATTGTAAAGCAGGTTTGATAACTGGAACCTTCTTTAAGCGTCTCCACAACATTATCCCTAATTCATGTTTTTCTTGGTCTTCGTGATGATGCTCGTTCACTCAGTGTTCACTATCACACATGCAGACGGAACAGCTAGATTCATCCGTATTACACAAAGTCAGACCTGCACAAAGTACCTCTCTATTCGGATTTCCATGTGTAAATAATATACCGAAAAGTTTGAATGCTTTTATAACCCACTGTATAAAGCCTCACGTTGAAATATGCAGCACCTTTCCATGAACCCAAAAGAGAGAGGGGGGGCAGAAAAAAAAAAGATGCACCAGTGGTAAGCTAAAAACCTTCACAGAAAGACGACACGACCGTTTGTCCATTTGTTGAAACCAATGTGGTTGCATACATCAGCACCTGCAAGGTCAGGCCAAGTCGGGCGTGCCGAGCACAGCGAGGGTCCCGTCCCCGGAGACGCTACGGTATTCTGTCACACTGCTTGCTCCATCACCACCACACGATGACATTTCCACAAGATAGCTCTTCTGAATTATGCGGCCCAGCGGAAGGGTAAGAAGAGAAAGGTGGACGGGGGAGTGAGCTCATTTTCTGGATGTCTGCTCCCGACCTAAAACCGCCACTTGTTTTCATCAGCGCCTTTTGCTGCTTATGCAAAGCGGCGTGAGGGGCAATAGGGGAACAATCAAGCCGGCCCACTGTTCTTATTCTGTGTGCCACGTTTGGCTTTCACTCTCTGAGCTGTAATGACAGAGTCACCTCTGCGCTGGCCCCCACCCACCCCATATTAATCCCAATTTGGCCATCGAGCAAAGGCCCCTTCAGAGGTGCAGGGGATGGGTAATTGACATTCTCAGGTGCATGAGTTTTGTTTATGTAGCAACAGTAAGCCAAGGCCTTTCACTTTGGATGACAAGCAGACCGAGTTTGCATACGCCGCTTGATTCGAGAGCTCTGCATGAGTGACTGCTCAGTCGCCCATGGCTCCATGGCATTTCAGCAGAGGACGTTCCGGTAAAGATCGCCTCGGGTGTCAAGTGGCTCGGAAGGTGCGGGAGGCAGCTGGAGGTCGTTTGTCCAGCACATTGATTCCATCGTGACCCCGTCGCTCTCTATAGCTATTGATCCATCCCCCTGGATCCCTGCATAATGCCCATTCCACATTGGGGACTAGGATCCCCGGCATCCATGTGGCCTTCGCTTAAAGAAAAGAGCGGCATTCTCAATAGGATGTCACACATCACTATAGGAAATGGGCATTGCTGTAATCACTTATCTCTAAGGTCATTGAGACAGAAGTCCATTTTGGTTATTGGGATTCTATGAAAGAAGGGTGAGAGGAGTTTATAAACAGAGGAGCGTACTTTCAGGGGGAATTGACAGTAAGTCATTATTGCTTCATGGGGTGTGTGTATGGACCATGGGGGTTTTGGCAGTCGTTTGTGGAATACCCTTCCCTAAATGTGTCGTGGGCTGATATCCCATGCCTTTTAGCATGTCACCCAGGCCCATGAATCACTATTTCAGCACGAACATTTTTACCTGGGAACCTCGCAGACTTTTTCATTAGAGTAAAAGGGAACCTAGGCAGGGACAGGGTTGCAAAAGAGATCGGCTGTGAGAGGAGAGGGAGGGTCAGGGGGTTTGGGGAGAGTAGGTTAATTACAATAACAATGGGGAGGCCAAAAAATAGAGAAGGGAGGAGGAGGAGAGAGGGAGAGAAGGCGAGGGGGGGGGGAACTGGAACTGGAGTCATGGCAGGGCTGAGCTGTTCTCATTTGTTTCAATAAGCTAAATTGATTCTTATGTCCTTTGGTTCCATTTGCATCGCATCCATTTTGTGCACACTACTGGTCCCAGTCTCCTCCCCTTCTATTCAGTTCGTATGTGGAGGGCACAACAGCTTCGACGGTCTGGCATTGATTTTCCAGAACACCAGACTCAAAAAAACAACAAAAAAACAAGCAGACAGATCCACACAGTTCAAATGTTACATATACATTCTATTTTGCCGGATTCTTAAAAACACAGAACACGCATCACAACTTCAGAGAGGCATTTCAAACTTTAAAATTTGGACCCCTCCCATAATTAAATATACACTTCTTACCATTGTTCCCATTTCACCAGTTGGGTGCTTTTTAAAAAGAATCTAATTTCTTTTGGTGAGCTTTTTCATAAGACAACCCAGTACAGGACAGACTTATGATCATCCAAGTATTGATTTTATATAGCAGTGGTGAATTGTTAATACACTTAGCAGTACTTTTACACGGCCTATTTGCAGTTCAGTATTTGTATATTTTCCTTTGGAGCATGACTCCAAATTATTCACAGAAAATCTGCCCATTTGCTGATTGTTTTCGGAAAGCCATTTCTAAAATATTCAAATAAAATGGAGCTTGTGAAGCTGAAATATCCGGGACAATATTCCTTGACATGATATTGATAAAGCAGCCAATCCGAGAACGCCATTTTTGTTTCCCCCCAGGTGCTGACTGACTGTACCTCAACGGCCAAGATAAGGAAAACTAAAGATGTTGGCTTTTGTGATTGTGCCAAGATGGTTTCCACTCTGCATACCAATACATATTAAGGTTTATTTGATGTTTGAACTATTAAATTAGGCTGTTACAAGGACTTTTAGAAGGTTTCCCAGGTGTTCACAGATTTTAGCTATTTGCAGGTGACTGGTGAACACCAGGGATATGCTTTATTTTGGTTCTTCCATCTCTTGGTGGAAAAGTTGCTAAGCCACTGTTTTAGGTCTCATGGAAATACGACATGCGGTATATCTATTCTGGTGTTATTGTAATGCTGTTCATGTAACAATTGATCTATCAGGTCAAGACTGCTGTCCTTGTGATGCTCAGTGACTCCAGTGTGGCTCACAGCCATGGTCAGTGAACACGGCTAACCAAGCCCACAGTCAGGGTAGTATCTTTCTTCCCTCTCCTCCTCTTTGGTGTAACACACTCGTCTGCTTTTAGCGCACACGCCCCTCCGTTCTCCACTCTGGTCATCAGTCACCGTCGGGCCAGATAGGAGCAGCCGTCAGGCGTTTGAGTGACGACTGGATCCGTTACCTGAATGCCTGCATGACAATGGGCCTTGTGCTTAGAGAGAAGCTGCAACTCCAAAACACGCACAGATGATGCAACGTTCTGGCAGCTCTTCGTTGTTTGCTGTCCAGGTAGCTGTAAACAACTGAGGTAAAGATGGTTCGTGCAGCGCACCTGCCCTGGCAACATGTAGCTGAATGCTGTATACCTGCCTCTACACGAGCAGCAAAAACTTTCACCTGTAATGTTTTGACATTGAAAACACACACAAGAACTATAATATGTGCACCCCTTCAGCTTTTTCACTCTTTGTTGCCTTACAGCCATGAACCGGAGCGTATTGTGTTGGGTTTATGTGCAACAGACCGCCGCAAAGCAGAGTGAAAATAAAAAGACTTTATGGCTTTCAAAATCATTTACACATAAGATTCTAAAAAAAATGTGGCATGCTTTTGTCCTCAGATATCTAAACACAATCCAGTGCAAGCAATTGGCACAAAGCGAATATGCCGTGCTTACGATATTTCATAAAGTACTATTCAATTCATCATCCACAAATGGAAATGGCTCCCCCAAAACTATTCAGTTTAACGTTTGTCAAAGGTCATGAGGAGGACGCGGCCAACAATTATAAAGGAGGAAAGTGCTCTCGGTAGAGGAAACTAGTGCGTATGTTTTGGGCAAACGTTTAAAACCCTGCGAGTGGAAGAAAACTACCGTGATACATCACCCTAAACACACTATCTCCTCTCTGAGGTGGGCTGCTTTTCCCCAGCAGGGATGAGGATAAAGTCAAGAGTTGATGGGAATATTGATGGAGCTAAATACGGGGCAAACCTGGAAGAAAACCTACTAGAGGCAGCAAATATACACAAAACTGTTGCGGATGTTTACCTTCAAGCAAGACAAAAACCCCAAACAATGCAGCCAGAGCTACGATGGAATGGTTTAGATTAAATCACATTCACGTGTGTCAAATTCCAGACCTGCATCCAATAGAGAATGTGAGGCAAGACTTTAAAGATGAATACAAATACATGCAACCATTTGCAGGTTTCGTACTGTCACAAATGTTGAAAACCATGCATTGTCTGATTTGCACTTCTTGGCTTTGCGTTCGTCCACCAGGTATTACTTCCTATTGTCGCCACAGCTCCAAAATATAGTATTTAATTCATACTTGAATAGGTAAAATGTATCACAAACGCACCATCTAATTAGAAAATAACCTAGTTGTACGTTTGCAATGTGCCTCATCCAAGCAAATCCGGAATAGCTTTGAGCTGTTTGAAAAAGCCAAGTCTAAACACATCCTTTAATCTTGAGAACAGGTGGTGGATGGCTGCAGACCTGGAGGTACTGACCCTCGGACGCTTCATTTGTGAGTTTATACAGCAAATGTTGCTCTCAGGATACTGTTATGCATTCTAAGCACACCAGAGGATTTACAACAATGAAAGTCTTCCCAAAAGGCACCAAAATGCACAAATTATTTCATAAGTTCCCTTGAACTGGAGCTGATCTGCTATTTGTTACCTCAAGCACTTGGCAAAACACAAGAAAATAGGTGCAGCCCTTAGACTCGAAAAGGCTTTACTGCTAATGTCTCCCACTAGTGCAGTGCTGTCTGACTGAGAAACATCATCACAACAAAACTGAAAATACCTTGATCCAATTAGAAACGCAGGCTTATTTGGTCGAGTATGAATGCTTAAATCAGTGATACCAGCAGGTAATTATCAAATTTCCCCCCAACCCGCTCCCCCCACCCCTGCAGAGTGTTTGTATGGCTCTGACTGAGCGCAGCAGGTCGGTCTTGTGTTTGAACACCAGCGGATGATGATTATGCTAATTTAACAATTCCAAAGCACTATTGTACGTCGCGGACTTTTGTTGCAGACCCGTTGACCTTATTAACCTTCTTAATCCTCAGCTGAGTTTTCACGATAAGGGACTTTGAACCACACATAGAAGCATTCGCAGACTTCAGAAGCCCCGTCCTGCACACCTGAGATTCTCTGCACAGTATCAACAGAAGCCCTGAAGTAATCCGAGACAATTAACACCACCTAAGATCAACAGTGGGGCGGGGAAGCAAGTGGATAGTGACGCTTGGAGCAAGGGGTTCTCCCAGTGTGGGCACATGAGAAATCAGGTCTGATTGGTATTAAGTGGTAAGATTAAAAAGCCAATCTTACAGGTCAGGTCAGCCAGCGTTCATTTGAATGCGTTACCAGCTTCTGAGTCTAGATAATTCTCTCATTAGTGCCACTCACACCCTGAGTGACAACACGGGTGAGGAAGGAGCATGTCTTACAACACTTTGAGTTAATTAGTCCACACACTCTGTTGTTCCCTCTCCCATGCCGCTGCTCTAAGCTCATCTTCTTTAAATGGCCTTAACTTGAAGCCTTTTTAATTTTTAAATTTTTTTAAAGGAACCACTTGTTGTTTGAGGGGGACCTTAAAAATGAGCTTGTTTCAAGAACAAGCTCCATTCACCACAGTGATGAGCCCTCCTCGTAATGTGAAAGGCCTTTAGGTAAATGCGTTGTTTTTTTGCAGGAGAATGATTTCATACTGAGGTATTTCTCTCATGATTCTTTAAGTTTAGAGCCATCTCCAGCACTTCCTGTTTCTGAAGTAGAATTAAAACCATGTGACACAGAGGATCATTACTTTTAGCCACTCTTCAAAATGGGAAAGACACTGGTTGTTCAGGAGGCATGCGATGGGGGG
>NW_015112813.1:732979-737858 GCF_001443285.1 Poecilia latipinna
ACTCTAGAGCTGGTCATTTAAAGTGTGCATTGATGAGGTTTTACTATGAGTCAGATTTTTCAGCAACAAACACTCCATGTGGACCTAGCATGAAACAAATAAGTATTTGGAAAAAGGGCCAAATTTTAAGTGAAGTCAAAGATCTGTGATGCTATGGGCCCGTTTTTCTAGCAAAGTTCCTGACTTTGGAGAGAATGGCTTAACTAACCTTTTGAAGGACCAGAATATTTTAAATAAGTGAGTGGCTAATGATCCAAAACATATTGCCAAATGTCTCACCACCTCAAATTGCCCAGAAATCCATCCTACAGGAAACATAAGTGAGCTGCTTATCTGTCTTACATAATGTCACAACATAGTGGCCGTTTTAACAACATAGTGACAATTTAACGGCTTTAAAAATGCAGATTGGGTATTTTCTTAATTTTATGAAAGTTTTAGTCTTTATCGATGATTTTCTGTGTTTGCGGTTTGGGAGCATGGAGGTATATCCACACCATGAGTCTCTCTGCTTGCGTCCAAATCTGTTAACTATCCAGTCCAACAGGGCTAAAGGTTTTATGAAGTGTCTCGTCGCTTCCCTGCTTTTGCACGGATATACGCTCCTGAGGTTTTCCCATGAAACACAGCATTAGGATGAATGGTCACCACAACAGACACACACACACTGCTCAGAGGATGGGGGGGTTCTCCATCTCTACCACTGCTGGGTTTACCCACCATGCACATTTCCCACCCAGAATACCAATCTCTGCATGTGCACCCCCAGCGGAGCGCCCAGGGAGAACTGAATATTCCAGGACCTTTCAATTTTTCAGGCAGGTCTGTGAACCCCCTCCCACAGCGCAGCACCATCACACTCAAGGGAGTTGGGAGTTTTGACTGTCATTAGCAGGGTCATCTGCTCTCCCTGAGGGAGGAGACTTAAAACAAAGGACTTAAATTGTCTTCCTTTCCATTTATTCTCTCTGCTTCTACTAGGCTCTCAGTATGGGACTGGCATTAAGTCTTCGAGGCTTGGTAGCTTTAAGTCCCCCGCCCCTCAGTTTTGTCTCCTCCACCAAAATCCATCAATCACGAAAAGGTCTCTCTCCCACAGCATCTTCTTATAACTCCAATGTCATGCTTCTTACACCACCGCAGGAAGTGGCAACAGCGCTCCGAAGTGTCGGCTGCGCCACTGTAAGGCGTTTATCCACTTGTATAATGTGCTGTTAGTGGTGGGGGCACAAATTCAGGATGCGAGGAAAATGGCCTCCAGCTGAAAGAGAAAGACGAGAGTTTTTGAGGAAGACAGAAGAAGCAGTGGGGGAGAAAAAAAAAAGAGAAACATTTCTTCTTCAGACTTTTTCTTTTGGCTAATGTGAATTCCCAGAGAAATATCTGGCAAAGTAGGTCAATGGGATTTAAAAAGTTTGTGCTTTTTTTTTTTTTTTTCCCTTTCCACCCCTCTCCGTCTCATTCTCACTTGTCAATGGGAAATGAGCAATGCGATTAGGAGAGGGGAAGATGATGAGTTGAAGAGTGGAAGAAAAACAGCAAGAGAAAAGGAGGAGGGGGAGGGGGGTAGGGGGGGGGGTGGAAAAAGAGACACAAGGATGGGCTGAGTGGTGGTTTGGGGGCTCTCGCAGGCCCCTCACCAGCTGACTGAGAGACTGAGACAAAGGAGAAGAGGGAAGAGATTTGTATCTGTGCTCCAGAGAAAGAGAGTGGCACACATCTCATCATCTGGATATTGAAGCAACAATCTAATTATAGCATTCCTCCGGGGGGAGATCCACATAAGAGAGTAATCAGTAAATAAAAAAAGGGGCAATTATTTTCTAAAACTCGCACACTTTGCACCTGTAAGTTCTGCACCCACACATCAGTCGGCGCCGTTCCCAACGACGGTAATTGATTATTACAAATTAACCTAATGCTATTGGCCCTGACTCGATGAATTCTCCAGTTATTGAATATTTCATAGTGTCTGCCAAAACCATAATGAGTTAAGTTTGGTCAAATACAAATGAGCCCCCCTCAGTGTTTTTCAAGGGGGGGCAGAGAGAGAGATCTCCGCCGGCGAATGTGATTGAACGTTACAATTAAACGTGCCAATTTATTGTCAAGGGCAGCACATCTATACACGTGATATATCTGACATTTAATTGGAGAGCACATTTGGAAACGGCTCGTTCTGCAGCTTTCTTCATCACGGCCCATAATCAGGGTAAATTTCGCCGGAACGTAATGAATTGAAGTCGAACGTTCACATTTGGGCTGTTAGAAGACACTCTAAGTGTGAATTATTTAAATGCTAATTAATGTTTTAAGCTCTCAGAGTAGCAATAGGCACATATTATTCTCCAGCTCCTTTTCAAATGACTAATTTTCGACATTCGCTAAGTGCGGGGTAACTTCTCGCTCATATTTCATTCAATCAATTCAGCAGCAGTTGAGGTTCTTCCACCTATGGCAGGTGCTTCTACGCAGTGATAGAAGATGGAATCCATCAATACTGGGAGACAGCTGCTGGAATTACTAATCAACTCCTAGCTGGGAATTCAGAAGAGCTGGAAGAATGAGTCGAGGGAAGCCTGATTCAAAGCTTCTTGACTTATGTTGATTCTGATGCTTCTTTTCTTTTTTATTCCTTAGTTGTTTTTTTTTCAGCTTTTAGGTCACATAATGCTAAATTTTGTGCTTGTGCAGTTCACACATTCCCATTTGTGCTTTAAAGAAATATTTGCTGCATTTTGGTATTTTGTTCCCATTCTTTGTTTTACTAAACATGACACTTGTGAAAGCTTTTAGAAACAAGAAAAAGTGGAAATTTTTAGCTTTTCTACAGAAATCAGATCATTAGTCAGAGCCATTTAAAGGCAATCTTTAATTGGCTCTTTAAATCACCAGAAAGTTGGGAAATGAAGCAGAAAACACAACGGATCTCTAAATTATTTAGTGTCACCTGTCACGCCAAGTGTTAACAAAACTATTTCAGTTTTATTTGTGTTTCTGTTACTCAAATAGAATATATGAAGGTCGTCAGACTCACGTGCCTTTTTAGGATACTGAAAATAAATGGAAAACATGCAATACATTCGAGTCCCTCACACACATTTAGAAAGATACTGATGCTTTCTGAGCCTTCTTCAGAAAAATATCTAGTCTTTATATTTGTCATGCAATTTAAAAATCAAACGAAAGCATTCTTTTGGCATTTTTCAAACCTTGAAAAAACATTACAGTTGATCGAGTCCCTCTCAAGATCAGGTTTCAGGTGTGCTAATTACCGTAGTGCTGAAAGACTACATGTGACTCAACTTTGCCCTCAAGTCATCCTGCAAAGAAATCGTGATGCACACAGCAGCACCAGCATTATTCATGTTTCCACTATAGTCATCACAAGACAAAAGAGGTTCTCACTTGTCTTGACATAGATGGAAACGGGGCACGAGGGTATTATTCACAGCTGTTGAAAACGATGAGCACAGCCAACTGGATGTCACGATACACACCATGCTTATTAATGCAAACATAGCCCCCGCCCCCTCTCTACTCAGAATATAAATGGCATTTTCCTTCACATTGAAGCCTTAATATTAATTGTGGTAAATGTAAGATGTATTGTGGTTAGAGAGCCGCTTCACTTGTGTATCGTTTATCCAACACGTCATAAATCACCACATCATGTCGCACACAATATTGGGAAGTGTGACACGAGGAGTTGAGGGGTTGAATTCTGAGCTGTACTTTCTGTCTGAACCACAAGGTGGCAGTGTAGCCTCACAGATGCAATCAGTGTCCTGATTTCTATAAAAGCTCTTACTCTTTCTTACTAAATATGCCCTTCTCAATCTATATGGCAAATAGATACAGCAGGCTCTTAAATCTCCAAGGGAAAAGCATGTTGATTCTTCTATATTGTTGGATTTACCAGGTTTTAGAAAATGAACTAATCTTAGATTAGATTCGCTTGGGTGTATGTATAGTGTAGACTTGTAGCAGACGGACCCTGTGAAGCCATGTGAAGGGTGCAATAAATATAACAGTCTGCAACACTGTTATTAATTTGAGTATTTTAATAATTTCTTTCAACCATTGTGTTAGTTTTTTTCTTACTTTCTTAAAAACTAACATTTATGTTAATTACAATATAACATAAATTATAATATGTAAAAAATTATAATTTATGTTAAAAACTACACATAAAATCTCAAATATATACATAGACCCCCAATAATACCAGGATAGATCTCCAAAATCATAGAGTTGGAAGGTGGGATCATAAGAGCTCAACGAATCTTTACTTTCTGTACCTTAAACTCCTCACTTACAAAATGCTTCTTGTATTTCTTAGTCACCCCGCTGTAATAGTCTGCATTAAAAAAAAAATCATTAACATCTACTTTGCCAACTCCTTCTCACGTGGGTCAGACAGATTTGTATTTTGAGATGATCTTTGCATATTCCCTCCCAGACTGGTAGATGGTTCGTCTCAGCTCGGGATCGGAAAAGTCGACATGGAACAGGCCAAAACGAGCGCTGAATCCATCAGCCCATTCAAAGTTGTCCATCAGTGACCATGCAAAGTACCCACGGACGTTGACCTCATCCTCTTCTATAGCTAAACACAAAACATAAGAGGGACATGAGATATGGGTCTTTTTAATCTTTATATTATTTGATTAAACATTCACTCATAGGTTTATGAGTGAATGTGAAGTCACTCATAAACCTATGAGTTTATGAGTGACTCATAAACTCATAGGTGAAGTCAGAAGACGATCACCATGTAATTTTAGGATATAGGACAGGGAGACCGGGTATGGTTGTAACACTTTTTGCTCCAGCACCTTTAACTCACAGAATTTTTGAGCTAGGGTTTTCAAACTTT
>NW_015112813.1:742816-746869 GCF_001443285.1 Poecilia latipinna
AAAGTTTGAAAACCCTAGCTCAAAAATTCTGTGAGTTAAAGGTGCTGGAGCAAAAAGTGTTACAACCATACCCGGTCTCCCTATATATAATTACTTAGATAATTGTATGCAGAGAGCATGCTGGGAAGTTTTAGAATATACAGAGTTGCACAATATTCTGAAAATATGTAATTGCAATGCCACTGTTGCATATTGCTACTGGACTGTACCACAGCTTTTTCCTATTATTGTACAGACCTAAACATCTTATAGTTAAGGATCAAAAATGAAAAAAATTAATAAATAAATAAATATACTGACCATTGGCTGCCCTGATTTCAATAAATCAGCACAAGACATTGAAAAAATGTAATCATGTGAATTCTGGGTGTTGCTAAAGAAATATGCTAAGATCTTTCAGCAAAAACTAAAACTAAACTGAGTTCAAGTATACTGTCACTACAGTGTGTAAACACTTACTGGGGAATACTTGAAAAGTCTGCAAGATATACTCTCAAACTTAATTTCCATGTTGGACAGCCACAACTTAATTCACTTTTTTTCACTGGTTTGAAAAATGATTTCTTCACTACAGAGCAATTGTCAATACTACCTTTAGCCACTTCCAAGATGGTGCTTTTGTAAAACTTGCATCGTTCAACATCCTCAATTTGCAGCGGGCCGACCTGAGCGAAACCATTCTCCGTGATGTAGATTGTCGGGTTGTTGAAGACATCCTGGAAAGTCACAGGGTAAATGTTTTTGTCAAGCAAGGCATCACGGTTGTCAGGCATTCAGAGAGGAGACAGATTGGCTGCTTTTAACAGCGCCAGGTTCAAGCTAATGGCCTGTGACGAGGCACAACTGCAGGAAATTGCTCGTTTGCAAACACTTTTTCCCAACAAAGTAACCGTTTCACACAATGTGACAGCACTAATGAGGCATTATTGTGCTTCTGAAGGTGATTATTGAAAGGGATTAAGTTTTATTTTACCTTTATGTATTTAAGAAGTTTCCTTAAGCCATTTGGGACAACAGCCAACCATGACACCCCACAAATGGGCCAGGATGGATCTAAAACCTCTTCTGCAGCCAAGTCCCTCTTCATACTCAATATCTGCTCGCTGCATCCTCCTGACTTGACCTTCCTGGACGTGTAGTAGTTCAGTGCAAAGAAGTCGGCAGTTCCTAAAATGGGAGGGTCATCGATTGAAAACCTGGGGAGTCTCAACTCGCCACTGTATCCCATCATCTTGGACTGAGTTTCTATGGAAGATCTCATCAGTTCTGGATAATCTCCGGTAACAAACACAGGCCAAGCAAACCACCCAAGAGTGAAGATGAGGTCACGTTCAGCAGAGGTGACGTCCTCGCTACGACCTGGATCTAAAGGCTCAAGCCAGTCGCTGTTGAGGGCCAAAGACACTGCACCATTCTGCGTTATCCTGTACGTGGAGTTGTAGCTGTGCCAGGCCATGGCGTGAGCTCGCAGCATATTGTGCCCCACCAGGTAAGCAGTGGTGCCTTTTTCTTTCAGCCCAGGGGCATGGATACCAACTTCGTGACCTAGTTTGGCACACACTTGTGGCTCGTTGATGGTGATCCAGAGTTTGACCCGATCCCCGAACGTCTGGAAGCAAAACTTGGCGTAGTTATCGAAGAGAGTTGCTACTCCAGGTGATTTCCAGCCTCCAAGGTCTTGAATTGCTTGGGGCAGGTCAAAGTGGTACAGAGAGACCATTGGGGATACATTGCATGCCAGTAAATCATCAATCACTCTGTTATAGTACTGCACACCTGTTGGAGAGACAGATATACTGAAATCATCCTCTTTAGAGTTGGATTTTATTCTGCTACCGCTCTTTTAAGAGCACGGTGTTACCTCTCTGGTTGACATTTCGCGTCGTCCCATCAGGCAGGAGGCGTGCCCAAGACAGAGACAGGCGGTAGTGCGTCAGGCCAAGCTGTTGGATGCATTCCAGGTCTTTCTCCCACAGCTCATAGCTGTTACAGGCCACATCTCCATTTTGATTTCCAAAAACTCGACCTTTTTCATGACAAAATGTGTCCCAAATACTTGGTCCCTTTCCATCAGTTTGCCATCCACCTAAACCAGAACATACATGTAAACAGAAGGAGGGACTGAAGGTGCTAACATGAAAATAAACTACTTCTAAAAGTATGTTTTTTGTATAGTAAATTGAATGTGATTATAGCCAAAATAAAATCTGGAACTGAACTGAGTTTTAATGACTGAACATATATGATTTTATATTTCTGTACATTATTGCATCTGTTGGTCCTATAAAGCAGCTTGCAATTGCAATTATTTGAATTTACTTGGATGCAATTTGACATCTCAGCTTAATGTGTTTAATATCCACTTTTATTTTATTCACAAAACTACTTTTTTAAATCTTTGAATTTTATTTAATGAAATTATACTTTATTAAAATACAAAATAAGACAATTATCTTATTGTCTTATAAGACAAATTTGTGGTTTTATTTTGTGAACTATAATTTTATATTAAAAACTAGCTGTCTCCAATCATTGCTGCGAACCACGTCGTGCAACCTGTATTTTTAAAAGTGCATCATAAATAAAGTAGACTCTTCCTCGACTCTGATGATTCTATTGCAACTGTAACGTTACAGACCAGATTTTGCAGTTTTTCGTAAACAACCCATGAAATTCATTAATTGAATGCTCCTTTTAATAAGTTGAATGTATATCAGCCTGGGTATAAAGACCTACATACATTTAGCTTCCTGTATTTGCTTAAGCTGAATTTAAATGAGCCATACATTCTCACAAAGCCTAATCAGCTAGAACAAAGTTAAAGTCTCGTGGCTGTGTTTACCTTCTATTTGGTACGCAGATGTTGCCGCTCCCCAAGCAAAGTCTCGCGGGAACATGTTTTCTTAGCTGCCGTACTCTTTCTATCTCGCTGGCCTTTATCGTTTAAAACCGGATATATCTTCCAGTAATATACGTAGAAATGTGTCGTCTATCCTTCATTGTCTGTTGGAGAATACCATGCTGGTCTCAGTCGGACAATGCGGTCGTTTTTGTCGCAGGAAGAGCTCTGTGTCGCCGGTGGCCGAGCCGGCTATTTGTGCTCACTCTTTCGGGTGAACGATTAGATCCGAAGGTTCTCGGAATGCTTGTCTGCTGCAGCGTTGCATTTGTTCACTGTATAGTTTATTATTTAGTGTTTGTCGGCTTGTCTTTCACTCATTCTGAGCTGGAAAGATTGCAATCTTACTAAGTAACCTTTTGTCAAGTTTTATCAATAAACATGCCCCAAGAAACATAGGAAACAATAAGTAGCAAAGGATGAGCTGGAATAATAAATTACTTAAAATTTCAAACCACAAAGTCATGTTCAGAAACCAGGATACTTCCATCAGATTAGACGGTTAACTGTTTTTGCTGAGGTGAACCGAATGTTACGGATCATAAAAAGAGTCAAAATTCCCATATGGGATGTGGTCACAAATCACATGGACAAACGTAAATGGGTCTGATCGCAATTACGTGTTAAACTAAACTCGATTAGATTTATAATTAAAAAAAAAAAAATCCTAAAAAATAAAAAAGCTATTTTGTCACAGTTGCATATAACTTTATTTACAGAAAATATTATAATTTATAAAAAAAATTAAAACAGGGTTATAAAAATAAAAATGAGAAACGATAAGGAACTGTTAACAATAGCAGCAATAAAGATAAAGCAGTTATGAGTAGTGTGATTAGTCATAGATAACACATACAAGTGTTGAATTTAACTTTTAAGTCATATTTACAGCTATAAAATGCAGCGAGTTTTTAATCAATAAAATTGCAGGCAACTATCAATTTAATAAAATGCCATTTAATTAACTGTCATTAAATACTAATAAATAAAAAAACAGTAGAGGTTGCAACCTCTGCCCACAAGGGGACACACCAGGTTTCATATTAATTTATTCTTACTCTTTTTTTTTTTTTTTTTTTTTTTTTAATCATATTCACAGCTCTCATCTAATACGGCCTCCGAAATTCTGCAGGAACTTTTTTTTGTCGTGCAAT
>NW_015112813.1:750038-765602 GCF_001443285.1 Poecilia latipinna
AGGGGGCACCCCAGGTTTTATTTTTATTTTTTTTTTCTCTTTTTTTTTTTTTTTTTTTTTTTTGTAGCAATACTATCAGCCAATCTAAAATAGTGTGCCTAATATTTGTATGTAATTTTTTTTCTGAATATATAAAAATAGAAGATTTCAAAGACCATTTCATCTTAATTATGTTCAGTTTATTTGCATTGTCTACAACTAAAGTCATGTTAGAACATTTTGAAAGGCTGCACACTCAGTTTAAGCATTTAAGATTATATTAAATAAATTAGTTTAGTCCAACAGTGTTCAAATCTAAAAATCAATCTACGGAGTGAATGAATTGCAACAGTTGTTTAATTTTGTTTAATATTCATTCCAAGCTCCAACTGAAATGGTAATAAGAGAAAAACAGTTTTAACAGAGTGAGATACATCAAAGCCAGATGCATGAGAGGGAGGGAGTAAGGCAACACAAACCCATTTCCATTTGACTTGAGCCATGTATTAAAGCTACTTTACCCTGGACATCCTCTCGCCAACATGAAACATGGTGGTGGCAGCATCATGCTGTTGGGGATGAGTTTCCATAGCAGAGGCAGAGATGCTAGACATGGTTGCATTGAGACAGGGGCAGAGGTTCACCTTCCAGCATGTCAACAGTCTTAAGCAAGACTCTTATGCTTTAGAATGACCCAGTCAAAGTCTGCACCTTTAAGATTGTGTGGCAATTGTGGGAAACTGATAATGTCCATTAAATCTGACAAGTGTACAAAGCTGGTAGAGACACATCTTCAAGTAACTTGTAGTTGCAGCGAATGATGGTTTTACAAATTGAAAGAACAAAAATATTCCTTGCAATTCTTGGATTTCCATTTGTAAATAAATCTGAAAACAACCGGTGTCATTTCCCTTCCACTATATGCACTGCTCTGTGCTCGTTTACTACATAAAAGCACAATATAGTACACATAATTGTGTGGTTAAGTGAGAACGTTTTAACAGGCTAGAAGTGTATAAATACTTCAATAAGGTACAGTTTATTCTGTCACATTGTGTGATCAAAGCTGAATCTTCAGCCTCACACATCCTGGAGTTGAAAGTATTGGTTCAGTATTGTCCACTTTTTTTACATTTCTGTGGATTTAAGGATCAACTAAGCATGAGCATAACAAAAGAAAATACACAGTGCAAAAAAAAAAAAAAAGCCTGAACTATCAAAACAGTATCAGTTAATGTTTCTCCTCCCCTATTCTTTGCATTCAGAGTCTGGGATTTTAAGACCCCATGTGACTTCATCTGTCATGGCGACAGCAGGCTAGACAGAACCTGTTTTTGCACTCAGACAAAAGGGAGGAGCAGGAGCAGATAAAGAATCAGTTGTTCAAGTCGAGGCACCAAAACAAAAAGCATGAAAATTCCTTCTAGTTGAGTGAAAGTACAGAAAGTTGACCTTAAACATGGAGAGAGTTGTCTACAAAATTTTATGAACTGGTTAAAGAGGAGTTTAGATGTGGACAGTTACTCCTGGCTTTTTTTCTTTGTTTTTTAAAGCATGATTTCATAAAGGTCATAGTCTTTTACAATCTGACTCAAAATGAAAATTTAACAGTCCATGTTTAATTAAATCATAAATTAACTGGGCTTAACCATATTTTTTGGAGAGCCGGTTTAGATTTTACAATCCTTACCAAGAGGAAATTACTCCAAGGTTACTAGAATCAAGATCTTAAGCAGAACTGATCTAAAAAAAAAAAAAAACCCACAGCACTTTAATATTTAAGAGCGACAAATAGCAATTACTTTACTAATCTACAAGCGGACTACATTTTTCAAATCACTGTCGCTACAACAGTACATTTAATTGAATTTATTTTCATCCCCCTATATCATTTCCAAATCCAACAGATTTTCTTTCAGTAGCAATCTTTTTAAATTAACAACCAGTTAGCTAGCTTTAACTAGTTAGCTTTAACAAATTGTCAATCGTTTAACCAGTAGCTTCTTGAGTGAAATCTTACAAAGGATTGTGTTATCACAAGCAAACACATCTACATCATATTCAATTATTGTTTTTTGGTTCAATTTTGAAAAAAAAAAAAAAATATATATATATAAACTCTGAATTTAAACATAATTCCAGGGTTTACTTGAGAAATGTATCAAATTATGTCAGCAAATGTATAAAAAATGAAAATGAGTTATATCAGTGGTACAGCTGAAAGCAGATATGTGCTTTAAAAGAACAAACGTAACCTTTTCTATGTCTGACACAAACTCAAACTAAATCTTCCCTCTTGGCTGGCTAGGATTAATAAAATTATTTGATTAATTTATTCAATTTATTTACTTATTTGCTAAATGACTTAATAAACTTTCTTCAAACTCAAAAATGTACATATTTTTCTTCAGTATCCTGCCATTGTCCCCAATTTACTGATATTTACATGTACTTTCCCCTTTGCCTCAGAATCCTCTTCTCTTTAAGAGCTTGACATACGGGCAACTGTGGTTGGAGTTCATCCTACAATTGGTTGCCAGTTTGGTCCCTGCTCTGTTAAAGGGCCCCATGGCCCCATTGAATGGCAGCCTGACCTTTGTCAGACTGCCCCAGGGCATCTGTGCCTACAATCCAGTAGCCCACAAACATCAGGTTGTGAATGTATGTGTGAATGACTGAATGTAGTGTGAAGGGCTTTGGGAACTTGGTAAAGCGCTATACAAGTGCAGACCATATAACTCTGAACAGCCAGGTTTTTTGTGGCTATTCTGGATGGTGTAATTTTTCATCAGTCTTGTATTACAAATTTCATGAGAAACTTATTTTTAAAAATAATTGAAGTTCATGATTTGTTACGAATTTTTGCACCGGAAGCTTATTTGTAAAGGACCATTTAGTTCCACTCCTGCTTTTACTCTGAAAGTCCGACCGGATATAGTTTGGAATCTGACTGTGATTGATCACAGTGGAACACCGAGACAGGACGAAGAAGAAATAAGGACCGAACTTTGTGTGGATGACTCATTTCAAACAATTATGTCGACTTGTCTTTGTTTTAAAAGCAGTTTTTAGCGTTTTGTTTTTTCCTCAAAACTATTCCGGAGGTAAAGAACTTGTCCAAGTCGGAGTATTTTCTTGTTTAAAGTAAACGCTGACTTAGTATTTTGATTAGGAAGCTAATCAAACCGCCTGGAAGTTGAATTTTTATTTTTTTAACCACGAAGACATTTCCTGAGTGGATAACCTGGAATGTGTGTTCAGCTGCTTCCCCTGGAAGACAGCAATCTGACCTGGACACAGACTGTATGGGTAACAAAGAGGGGCTCTAACCTGCGAGAATGTTCCTTTTACCAGGTCGTCTAGCTTTTTACAGTCCAAATAAAATGACCGCCACACCAGGATGGAATGGGAATTATAAATGAGTCTGCCCCCCTCCCTTCCAACAAAGAAGCACACCTCTGTCGGATTGGAGCAGCGTCGAGCGAAGAGGAAAAACCTTGCGGGAAATGGAGCAGGAAGGCTCGTTGGAACCAAACAACACACTGGCTGAGGTTTCTGTATTGTTAGCCCCGTCCAAGCTGCTCCTTCGCCCTGTTTAGTACCAGAGCATTCCTCCTCGTTACCAAATGCAGCATCCGGGTTTCCACTAGTCGTGTGTGGGGTTACAGAAAAAGAAAAGGGGGGGGGGGAAAAAAGAAAAGAAATGAGGCTGGACTGGCTGCAGTTGGTGGTGGTTTTGCTGCTGAGTGGCCTCCGTGGCTCCGCGGTGCCGTTCGCCTGCAAAACCTCCGACGAAGGGCCGAAGAGCGGGGGGAAAAGCCCGGCATCCGACAGGAAGGTGGTCTGCAGCAACATGGAGCTCCATCAGGTGTTGCCTGCTGACTCCTTCCCCAACAGAACAGTCATACTGTGAGTTTCAGTCACTGTAAAACACCCACACACTTCTGTTGTAGTCGTTACTGATCTCTAAAACATACTTTCGATATACTTTTTACAATTAAAATGGTCAAATTGTCGCTTTGTCGGCCTCTTTCACCGTTAACACTTTCAAATATAACCAGTAGATCCAGCCTTCTCCATGAGCAAACTAATTGGAAAACAAGGTCCACCTGTGTGTAATTTAATCTCAGTATGAATGCAGCTGCTATGTCACGGTCGTAGGGTTTTTGGAGAACCTTTAGTAAATAAAAAGCATCATGAAAACGAGGCAACAGTGTAGATGGTAAAGTGCTAAAGTTGTAAAAGAACGTTATTCTGGGAAGAGTCCCAGAACAACTATTAGCTCTGCGTGTCACAAGTTTGGCTCTTATGGAGAATGTCAAGGGAATGTTGATTAATTGTTCCAATGGGACAACAGCACCGAACATTCAAGCGGGGCTTGAAAAGTTTAGATTGGATCGGTCTTTAAAAGGCCAAGTCAAAGTCCAAATCAAAAATTCAATTAAGAATGTGTTGTTAAGAGTTGAAATGTCATTCAATCCAATTTGACTGAACTCCTGCTCTCTTACACAAGTTGTTGGCAAACATTTCAGCCTCTAGATATGTAAACCTGCTAGACATTCATCAAAAATGTAAAAAAAACAAAACCCTGTAATTGCAGTAGTTGGTTCTTCAAAGTATTGATGCACAGCAGCTTTCTTGGTACAAAATTCTCAAAACCATGTATCGTTTTACGTCCGCTACACAAATATGCAATACTTTGTGTCTGTCTCATCAAATCTCAATAAATTTATTGAAAACACAAGATATGGAGAAGTTCAGGTAGTGCAAAAACCTTTCAACCTTTCAACCTCCACTCATGCTACTGAATTCATAGACACCCCATCTATGAGGCATTTACAAGAGCTTACAAGTCATGAATTAAGCCTTGTGGGGTTTTTACATCAGGATGTGACTCAGACTATGGTAGGATTATTTTCAGATTTAGCTCTTGACGGCACACACCTGAGTAAGCAGCATGCTTATACTCCTTTAGAGCAGTACTAAGTCTTGTTTTTACTTTCATTTTTCCTGATGTTTTATTGGCTGTGGGCTTAAAACACACACTGCACACACAAATACCATATATATTGGTATTTGAACTCATTTTTTTGGTTTTGTGTTGCATTTCATTGATTACAAATAAGTTGATAGAACCAGTCAGGATTTCTTGGATGACTTTTTTTTCTAAGTGAATTTTGTTGTTGTTTTACCCAGAGCACACACAATTTGTAGATTTTTAATTCTGCACAGTAGCAGTGAATTAATGTTTTTTTGCAGGAACACTGACACTTGCCAATTAGACTGGTGCCTGAAGCCACTTTTCCCTTCCTCTGGAACCGGACATGAGCTGGAATAGGCTCCCTCTGGTGTGAACTTGGGTGGAGCTGAACACCTGGCCTGTCTGTAAAAACAGACTTTATACTTTTTCAGTGCGACTACCTTCCTCTGTCACTGCCACGGGGGGTTTTCTTTGGTGTTTAACAGTCATTAATGTGCTGCTTGTGTTTGCATTCACTACATTTTGTAAACTTTTGTTTCTGGGAAACAATCTGACTTTATTGTAGGACACAGTTTTGTGTATTGGGAGTTTAGATTTGCTGTTGGTGCTTCATTCCACCAGAAATGGGTTTTCTTTAATTGAAAATTTCAACTCGTGCCAAGCTCCTGAACTTCAGTGCAGCTCACATATCTTGTTGTTTTTACTCGTGTTTGCCTAAGTAGATTTAATCATCTTGTTACCATGGAAACAGATTGAGGTCTGACTGGTTGTCCATGACTTAAAGACTTTAAGACTGAAAAGACAGCATAAATAATTTCATTAAGGAGCACAGGAATAAGCACAGTTATTTCCTCAACTTTTTAAAATACAACCAGGAGCTCAAATACAACTGACTTTGTTTTTTGCATAGTAAAATATTTTACATGAACTTCATTTTAATGATGGTACGTAGCCTCTAAAATCAGTGAACTTTCTGGATGTGTAGAGTTCAACCGTGCTTGACCGTGATCTGGATACCGCTGCGTGTTTGAACTTTGCATAAAAGTCAAGGCTGCCGTGGAAACCTTGAAAATGGTCTGTCGTTGCTTTTCTGTCTCACACCATGAAGCTTTTTTTCACTTTGTCTGTGGATATAAACTCACTGTGTAGTTTTTTTTATTTTCTAGACACTAGAAAATTATTGCTGTATATTGGGTAGACATAATTTAAAATTAAGCCTCGACTTCAGCATTTGCTTTCTTTTTTACGTAAACTATTGGTTTGTAAAATACCGTCTCACTTTGCTTTCTTTTCTTGTAACTTGGTAAATTAACCAAAATATAATCTGATCTAAAAAAAAAAAAAAAACTCTAATATTTCTAACTTTTTTTTCTTCCATCATCACAATATCCCCACCACTTTTTGTGAACTTTAGTATCTCAACCATTAAAACTATACATTTATTCTTTAACTTTTTAGCTGGCCATAAATATTTATACGATATGCATGAAGTATATTCCAGTTTCAAAAGTTGCAGATGTGATATTGATGTCGATTATGGTCCAAGATTTTGTGGAGTTGATGTATTTTGACTTTTATTTTGCAAACCATTGACGAACATGTTGGAAATTGGGAGTTTCTGTTCAAAAAGATGCTTCATTTTAATTATTGTTTCCACAGAACTGGGAAACACAGTGACTTAGTCGTTGACCAAGGAAAAAAGCATTTGTTGATAAATGCTCAATTAAGTGTTAATTTTATACTCTTGTTAATTTTTGATTAGTCATTAAAAAACCATGAATACATTTAAGTGGGGAGATTATTTTGCCGATTACAAAATGAGGGTTATTGATGCAGTTTTATAGATTTGAGGCCAATTTTAATAGCCATGTGATGAATTGGGACGACGCTTCCCGTCCTCTAGATATTCGGAATTGCTTTGGGATTAACTGTGCATAAATGGATAACCCAACAGTTCTTACTTTTGTTTTTCTGCAACACTGCTGTGCATTTGGCATCACCTTTTGAACGACATATTTTATCTTTGCCGTCAATGAGCTCAGTCACAGAAATCTCTGCTCTGACTCTCTGTGGAGAGGCCTGACCGTAAAGAAGGTAAAATTTTATGTCACAAAACCTTCTTAGTTGAGGCGACTGGGAAGCATGAATCCCGCCTCAGAGCTTACATTCTTGGTGTAAACAAAGACCCGTTCATTAGCCGTGGGCACACATCTCGCAGACGATTTCCTGTTTTCACTTATCAGGCGTTCCACTTTTAACAAACAACGAGTCTTGAGTTGTACCAGAAAACTTGCAAATCTACCCACGCGAGTTTGTACCTGTGCAGTCGCAAAGACGCTCAACGTAAAGGACTGATGGAGTGGCTTTGCCCCGACGTTTGGTGTGTGAAGTTGTTGACTGCAGTTCAGCTTTGGAGTCCTTTGTGTTGAAACAAAACGAAGAGCAAAAACCTGAGTAATGCAGTCCATGAACTCGACCGCCTTAGTAATCCGAGAGGAAATGACACAAATGTGTTTACAGCTGGCCTGTCCACCCATGCCAGAGGAGGCCCTCTGCTAAGTTACGAGTGCTCCAATTTGGCCTTTAGCTCTGAGAGTCGAAAAGTTTGAGTGGGCGGGTGTGTGCAGGAGTTCTTATTTCACCCTCCATAGCCTCTCACACAGGAACCGTCTGAGCTTTCTTTACTCATCCAGCTTATATTTCTTTTCAGGACTGGTTTTGCGTATATAAGATCAGTTCCCCTAGAGCAACCGGGTTGGATTTTTGTGAAGAAGTGCTCCTGGTCTTATCTCCTGCAGAGCAGCGCAGGATTTATGTGAGAAACGTCCCAGGGAAATGTGCGCTTAGCGCAACGGCTCATCGGGGTGCTATAAACTAACTGGTTTCACTGGCCAAACTGGGGATAAAGAACCATTTCCTATTGGGTTCCACGTAGTTCACCTATAAAACTGACTGTACTCAGATCTGTGTAGAGTCGGACCGTTCTTCATATCCGTCATCTCTTTGTTTTGCTTCGTTGTTCCAAATGTCTTTGAAGTATTTGTGCAAGGGGAACACGGGTGCTTTCACTCTCGTATTTGTTTTTTAGGAGTGTTTCTGCCATGCTGTTGTGCACACTAATGGAATGTCCCCCTGTGTCGTTCTTAAGTGGTTTTGCAGTGTTTGCATTGGAAAGCCAAAAAGTCCTGAAGACAAGGCACTGACAGCTGCATATCCATTCAGTTTGCAGACCGGCTGAGCTTTTATTTTGCAGGGTCGTCATTCTCTCCGTCCCGCTCCTTTGAAAGCATATTCATCCTTTAGTTAGCTTACAATTGTATATCTTGCATCAGTTTTTTTTTTCCCCCTCACGAAACCGAAATGTGAGGTTATTTTTTTTTAATATATATATTTAAAAGAAGATGATTGTTGATGACAGTTTTAGATGTGGTAAATTAGAGATGTGAAGTTTTAATAAATATATTTGTTTCATCCCACTTTGTAGCCTGTGTTCAAAAGCTGCTCTTTTACTCACTAGTCACTTAATGTTGGTCTGGCAAATCAAATCCTACGTTCTAGATCATATCTAATCAGCTCTTTTTGATGTTGGTGTAGTATATAATTTATTTTTTATTTTACACAGATGATAGGCAATTGTATTTGCTTCTCATTTATAGCTTGATTTTGCAGATATATTCCCAATCAAATATATCTTTATTTGAATGTGCACAGCCATTTCCAGGTTTTTGGATCTGAACAGGTCAAAAGTCACATAATCCAAACCCTTGGATTATGTGAAGAGTTGGATACTGACTTGACATTTAACATCGCATTAAAGGAGTAAATATATTGCAAGGGGTCAAGAAGAATTTCTAAATATTTATATATATGTTGTGCATTAACTCTAAACCTTAAGCTGAAATGCAGCTGGAAATATTTTGAAAATCTGATGAAGATGAAACAGACACTCATACCTGTGGACATTTATACAGCTGCATATCCAGCAGCTGTATAAATGTGTGAATTTTTAATTGCTTTCCACTATAAAGCAATTAAAAAGCAATTGATTATCTGTAAATTGCACACTTACAGATAACATCTTTGATAAACATCTTTAAGATTGACAAAAATCTGTAGAAGTAAACACAGGATGTGTGTGTCGACAGGATCATTTAGCAGATTTTTCTTGGCATAAGCCCAAGCGTGTTTTGCTTACTATAAATGCCTGAAGACTCTCTTCTGTGCTGTTGGAGGGCTGACCTGGAAAAAAACTTCCCTACGCTGTAAACAGAGTCTGGAGACGTCAGGCTGGCGTGCAGAGACAGGTCCGCAGAGAAGTAGATGAATAGAGTGCAGACTTCCTTTCCACAGATTCTGAGAGTCAAATGAGTGGTTTTTTTTTTTTTTTTTCTTTTGCTATGCGTTATTGATAAAAAATCAGACATGAGACTTGCCATAAAGGCTTACTTTCTTTTTGCAGTCAAAGCAGATCCCAGCATTTTGTTGTCACAACCCTGTCATGAGGAACAAGGTTGGATAAGGTGGCGTGCAAAGACTTAAAGGGTGGAGGATGGAAAGAAGCCAACACTAGGCCGCATGACTTTTTGGAAATCTCCAGTTATTAAACGTAAAGAAACTCTGGAATCACCAGACATTACATGTCCACTTGATCTTGGAGAAGAATAACATAATCTAGTCCCTAGACCTTTTTTTAATTTTTACTTCTGTCTTTGAAGATTAAAGCTCGTTTGATAATCTTAAACAGCTTCCATCAATTTATTTGCATTTGAGTTTTGTAGATGTCAAGAAAACCAATACATACTACTGTCAATTGTTTGTGGATTTAACAGTCGAGTACTGTGTTTGTTCCCACGGAGAAAAATAGAAAACCTTCATCAAGTCTCCTCTGTCCAACCCCGGTAATGAAACCCCTTCAACGCCCTGTAATAGCTCCAGGATTGCCTCAGGTTGCGGGTGCAGCCGACATGCATGTCACTAACCAGCATGTTCCCTCCCTGCAGGCCAGAAACAAACTCTGACCACAAATCCCTGCTGTGAATTTCTGGCCTATTGGTTTTTAACACCCTTCCAGGTGAAGTTTTAAGAGAGACTGAACCGAACACAAAGCTTGGTTTGTTGTACCTCAGCATTGCTGACTGCATGAAGCAAATTATTTTTGTAGAATCCAGTTTGTCATCCAAAAAAACATGTAGATTTAAAAAAAAAAAAAAAAGGATTTCCTCTTACTTGGAAATTAAATATTAAGAGGTATTTAGTCTTTACGTGGGGCGTAATGAACAAAACTCAAGAATGAAACGGTATAAGATTTGTTCGGTTTGTCGCTATCTACTGAGTAGTAGAGGAACCTTTTACTGCTGCATGAGGTGAAGCCATGTTGACTGCAACTAGCCAGATCTGTGACGTTTTAGCAATGCGAGATGTCATTGTTGCATCCTAGTGGTTACACATCATATGGAACAGTCGATGTTCCACATGATCTACTGTCTTCAAATGAGCATGATAAAGGCAGCCATCCTTCCTCCATTTGATAAAAAGACATTCCGTCCCTTTTGAATCCACTTTCATACACACATTCTCTGCTGATGTTTTGGTTTCTGTGTCCGGTTGGCTCCGAGGAGGCGTTTGTTTTCCTCCAGCTAATGAGTTGAACATTATGTGTGATTATTTTGACAGAAATGCTTGCAGCATAACAAACCAGGAGCGCACATCTGAGAGTTGCATCCTGTTTTTCAAAGTCAGCTGTGTTTTAATTGCCTTTCTTGCTTGATAATTTCCATCTTTGTTTTCTCCGCAGAATTCTAAACAACAACAAGATTCAGGAACTGAGAAATGGAGCCTTCTCCGGATTGTCTACGTTGGAAAAGTTGTAAGTATGGCTGCCGAGTCGAATTAATTCACTTGAATCATAATCTGCTTTTTGAATGTCTCTGCAAAGCATAGTTGTAGTAATGGACTCCAACTAAAGATCACAGTTGGTCTACTTTCAGTGTGTTTCGATATGTGCTCAATGCAGCCACTTCTGCATCTTCGCTGGCATCTCATTAAGGAACTTTAAACCATGTAAATGACGCGATGGAAAATTTTTTTGCTCATTTAAACCCATAGATTTTATAAAACTTGCCTGCAGGCACATACTGAAAATAGTAAAGGGAGTCTGCTACTAAAATAGCAGCATGGTGTCTTGTGTGTAATATTTACTTGGGAAATTAAACTAGATGTTGTTTACAAGAGTTTTATATTTGAGCTGTCAGACAGCGTAACGGCTCCAGTGAGAGCATGTCTGCACACTCCATCCTAAAATCAGAATTTTTATGTCCCATCTAATCTTTGCTTATTCATGAAGCAACCTTATTCAGTCTAATCAGTGGAGGCTGCTTACATGGGAGCCCCTTTTTTTTTTTTTTACAACTTAGTTGGTTTTTAATCATGTTAGGCACTTGAACGTAGCCAAAAGTGTAACTTTTAAAAGTGTAGGAGAAGATGTAAAAGTGGAAAATAATGAAGAATGGTACACAGTAAGTGGCCTGTATGTGAGGTAATAAGAAGTAATTTAGTTTTGTTTAGAAATGTTAATGTGAAATCTGTCATTTCTGTCCCTGAAATGTAATTTAACATATTTGTTTTGTACATCAAGATTATTCCAGAAAACTAAGACTTTTTTGTGGAAAGCATCTTTAAACCTTACCCAACAGATGACACATTTTTATTGTCAAAGCCTTAAATTTCATCCAAAAGTGCCTCAACAGAAGTAACCCATCCCTCCACAAGAAAAGCTTTGACTTGCAGAGTGGAGGGATTCACAAAACACAAGCTGGGATCCTGCCAATGGAATATGAAAGTCCCCAAAAATATGAAGCACCCAGCGGCTCTGAGGTTCAGTCAGTCAAGGCTGTCAGTCTATTCTGGAAGACTGGAGGTCAAAGTAGAAAGGGGCTAATTATAGGAAGTGTTGCTATAATATAAATAGCTGCTTGGGTATTCCTAGGATTCCATTATTTGTCAATGGGAAGTGGGTGGCCTGAGGAGTTGTCAAAGTACAAAAGAATAATTTCTATATTGGCCATTCAAGGTAGCATGAACTTTATGCACAAATTTTACAGAACAACTTAAAATGATTTCCGCAAACAAAAAAAAGGCAGATGTTACCGTTCAGTGTCGCACATGCTTTCATCTCGCAGGTTCGGCTTTCGAGAGACCTGATGAAACGGGAAGTTAAATAAGAAGGGAGCTAAGGGGACTGGTCAAAATTCAGCTGAGTTGCAGTGATTGGTCAGGAAATAAGGAAATGCAGAAAACATGAAAGTGATTGGTCAGATCTGTGGGAAAGTTGTGACGACGGGTGAAAATGGCGAGTTTGCGCAAAATTTGTGAACGATTGATTGAATTTGCATTTGCAGTTGCGATCGCAACATTGAACTTCCTGGAGAGATTGGTTGAATCATCCAAGAGGGCCACGGTTAACTCTGGGGGAGCTGCAGAGATCCACAGCTCAGGTTGACGGAGCTTGAACTATTTTTGCGAAAAATATTGGGATCAAGTTTACAGTAGACTCTGAAAGACTGAAAATTGTTCTGATAAATATTTTTTGAAAACCATGCGTCATTTTCTTTCCACTTCACAACTATGCACTGCATTGCGGTTGGTATTCATAAAATTTGTTGGCGCAATGCTCCATTTGCTTTCTTCCCCAAGACACGCATATAAGACCTAGACCAACGCAGGGTGGTTTCTGACATATCTGTCGTTTTTTGTCTTGGCTCCCTTTACTGATTGAGAAACATCATCCGTGTCATCCGACTCTGCTGCTGCGGCCTGGAATGTTACAATCCGTACTTCCTTCCTACACGGAGATTCAGAACGTGGCTCTGGGCCTGAGCCTGAGCATATGGGCCACCAGTGATTTATCACTCGGGAATGGCTTCATGCAGATAAAATAACCAGACCATTAATGGCCCCACTTTTACCCAAGGCTACAATAACACATGAGTGCATTGATATGGAATTTTAAGTGCATGATCCTCCTCGCTTTAAGCTCAGGCTGCCGAGGGAAGCGAGCAAAAGCTGACTGCGGTTCTCCCTGTTTTAGAGAGACTTTCACTATGAGCACTATAAATTACATAAGTTGTAGTTTTCCAAATTCTTGCTCATTATTTTCCTCCTCAATCACATATTTACAAGGCTGCCTTGATTATTTCCTGTGTAGCCGAACGGCTCTCCTGGGGGCCGAGCGGTTGGTTTTCAAAGCTCAGACCTTGAGGATAAAACGGAGGGTCTGCTCCGAATGTGTGAAATAAAAATCTTTGATCTTTCTTAAGGAAAGCCTTGTAGGCTCTCGTATGCGATGTTTGTGAATAGCCAGCTATTCTGCCCGTCTTTGTCTCATTGCAACCCCCCTCCCAGCCAACCTACTGCAGTCCGTCTGCAGACAGAGAGCTGAGCCTGCTCGATGGTTTGCTTGCTTTTGTGATTATAATGAGGCCAAGCCGAGGGCAGAGGTGACAGCCGTGAGATTCCCACACACACATTCACACTGAGCATGCTCCAAAACGGCACTCCCGCCTAAAATCTAAAACTCCATCATTTTGTCTGAGAGTGCTGGGTCTCTAAACTTTCACCCTGTTTTTTTTTTTTGTTTTTTTTTCCCCCCTGTGTCCACAACAAAGTGCTCCCTCATTTAGAGTGGCTAAATGCAGACTGACAGAGAGGGGTGGAGAATTGATTTCTGTCTGCACCGCTCTCTGTGTGAAATTGAAAAGTAACTCTAGAGGCCCCTGTGTTCTGCTGGGGGCCAAAGATGTCACTGCTTGTTTTTATAAGCCACTCAGAATCCCCCTTGTTTCCCTCCAACTCTCTTTCTGAAAGCAGTGCTGTGGAGGACAGCTTATTAGATGGATGGATGAGAAGGATCCTGAAAGAAAAAGCTGTTTGTGTTGCTGTAAATAACATGTTGATGGAGTTTTCCGTATATATTTTACTTTGACAGAAAAATCTGTGGGATTATTGCAGGTACTGTTCAGCTTTTTAAACACAACTGGTTTGGATAGTAAATCATAGAGTAGAGCTGCTAAGTATCCCGAATGGTATTCTGCATTCAGACTGCACAATACATGACAAATTTATAGTCATCACAACATCAGTTTCAAGAAGTATTGTGTGGAGCGCAATAATTATTAGCTACAATATTCCAAGTGTTACAAGCTTGTATTTACAGGCTATTGTTATATTTAGCTGTTGGACAGCCATTCCCATCGGACACAAAGGACATCGCCCAATAGGCGAAAGGTCATATAGTGATGGATGCCCAGATGAGAGAGAAAATACCACATCTCATACTGTATCATTGTCACAATATCTTCTATATTATCACAATAGCAAGATTTTCTAATATCTTGAAGTCCTAGTCAGCAATGTTAGCATGCGCTATGGAATAATCCTTTTGAGTCTTCACAAAACATAAAAGAAATATGATCCAAATGTTGCTGCCAATTTTTGGCCCAACATATTAATTTGTATATATAGGATGGGGAAAAAAAGTTTTTTTTCTGTGTACTTAGGAGTCTTAATCAATAAATAAAATAATTTATAAATAAGATAATTTAGCTATCCATGTATCACAACCCATAGCCACATTTATGAACCTTGTCACACATCAGATGTTTTCCTGATATTATGCAGTGTTGTCACACAAAACATTGGCTTTTGACCATAACAGCGGTATTAATATCTGATATCGAATCAACCCAAATTTTCATATTGGTGCATTGTCACAATAAATCTAAAGTTTTATTTAAAATTAAACACAGGGTGACATTACCATAGGTGACCCTCATGACACTAGAAATCTACTTCCCAGAGGTTAAAAAGTAGACTTATTGATACATTTACAGCTTTCCTTTTTAATTGCTTAAATGCTTAAACTGGCTGTGTTGGATATAATATAACTCTGAGAGTCAGAGACTCTTGTCCTTGTTTTCTAATCGGAACAAAGTGAACAATTGTATAAAAGCGGCCTGATGTGGAACAACTGAATTTCATGTATCAACACACATGCTGCAGCTCGTTACTGTGCCAAGCCACTGATTTCAAGAAATGAGCTTCAGGTAATCTTTTTGTCAGTAAAACATTATTTTAATGAGAGAGGAACACAGTTAAAAACCTTTAGCAGTTGCTGAACTACTGTTATGTTTGGATCTAGTTCAAGAACACTTTCGAAACACAGCTTTAATGCTCTGCCAGCTGTTTCAAAGCGAGAATGTCCAGAAAAGCCGCATTTTCTCTGTGCAAATAGGCTTAAAAGATGCCCGGTCATGTGCAGTCTTCAGTCTTTGAAAATCAAACGGTGCAGATAGGAATGGTTCAACATGGGTTTTCTTTAACCCCATTTTCTTTTCTTTTTTTTAAATCTGGGTTCATTTGCATTTTTTTGGTTTGTTGCATCTGGTTTAATTTTATGTGTAGTTCTGCCACAACAGATTCCTTAAAATTGCAACAAATGCAAAGTCTTAACAGACTGAAACAAACTAAAACTGGTTCTGACTTGGCTATGAGGATCTTCCAAAAAAAAAAAAAAATATATATATATATATATATATATATATATATAT
>NW_015112813.1:771157-867859 GCF_001443285.1 Poecilia latipinna
TGATTAGAAATTGGCCTAAAAATCTGTGATTGGTTCATTTGTACGATTGTAGAAAATGTGTGCTCACACCTTCCAGAACACATTTTGGAGATAATCTTGTAAGAACTGGCAATGACATTGGAGAACTTTTGCTGTTTTAAGACATCTTTTTTTTATTATTATTAATTCATTTTTAAAGCTTAGCCACTGTAGGAACATCTGAGCCCCATTTATAGTCTGATAGCCAAACTTAAAAAATGTTAAAAAAAATTTTTTGGGGGGGGAAATAAAGTGGTGCAAAAACCCCATGCGAAACACCTTTTCTTCTCAGTTGCTCTTTGTGACCGTCTGCATGGGAATTTTGCCAGGATAAAGGTGCATCATGAAGCAGGAGTCTATTTCCAGCCTTTTGTTTTCTTTGGCCTTCTACCAGAGGCGCTCACTCTTTGATAAAGGGAAGAGAACTTGAATGTATTTATGTCCCGATCTTATTCAAATGCGGAAAACCAATCTTGGGTGGCGTGCAGCTGTTCTCATTGTGACTCGTGGGTGTAAAGCTGTGCATCCGAGTCAGTTGCATGAGACTGAGGTGGAACACAGCTTGAGTTGGATTCATCAGATAGTACCCAGCGCCTGCCAACACAAACTTTAGCTTGGCTGCTGCTGTGGAACAATAAAGAGCTCAACATGAAGGCAGTCGGCTCCCTGGTTCAGACCTGCTCTCATTTCCTGTCCAATTCTTCTTCTCGGTGTATATTCACGCTCTGCTCTCAGATCAGCAGCAACTGAAACTTTTTTTTTCTTCTTCTTTTTTTTTTTTTTACCGCTTTGCAGGTGCAACACCTCACATGGAGGCGCTCGCTAAGAATGAAGTCTGATTTTTACCGAAAAATAACTGCTTTTTACTGTGCCCTCGGTCCGTCTCAGTTTATTTACAAGGATGGGTCAAAATCAAAAAATGGAACACGCAGCTAGGCGTCTTCTCCAAGTTTTTGGAAAAATTTAAAGGGATTAATTGGCAATGATGAAAAATTCCCCAGCTTCTAAGTAGCTCATGATATTTGCCAAAGTTTACGCCATCCAGAAAGTCTTGGAAAAGCTTGAAGATTTTGCTCATAATGTTTTCGCTCTTTCTCTCGGCTCAAGCTGGTTTTTAATTCCCCCATCTGTTCCTCTCCTTCAGCATTTCTTAATTAAAATTACCTCTGCTTTGAGTGTCTTGGCAAAGGCCATTGAAAAGGAGATTTAAAGTAAAAGCTGCTGAGGTTTTGGATTGCAGTTTTTCTGCATACAGTGTGCATAGGATGATTTCCAAACATGCCCTGCATTTGCAGATTGCAGGAGGAAATTGTCAAGTTTCAGATTTTTCTAAACTTTGTGCAATACTCAACTCCTTTTATATTCTGTTTAAACTATCGCATCACACATTCTTAACACCCCAAAAATGTAGTGTTTATATTTTCTAAGATAAGTGTTTCTCCTAATTTTCCTCTTTCTCCTCTTTTTCCCACTTTTCTGCCATAAGCGTTATTCATTTAAAAATGAATAAAAGTGTAACTGGTCAGGGGTTTTTTCCAGGTATTGAATCTAGATTGAAAGTGTGTAAATTCTATATGTTATCATGCCAAGATTGAACTAAAATGAGGTTGAAAAACAAACTGCTACCCTCCATGGGGTCGGGGGGGGGGTAATATGGGTGCACTTCCTTGTCATCATGATTGCATCTTTTACCTTTCAGTTACCCACAGCTGATACATTTTCACCAGTTTGAATCCATTTCAACACCCTTATTTTGCTCTGCAGTGGATCCTTCTGGCTGCAGCCCCTTTTTAATGTGCATTCCTCCAACAGCTGAACAGGCTCTGCTTAGACCTAATCACATTAGGCTATTTTTGCTTCTCCTCAGCATGTCATACGCAGCAGCTGACATACTCTGCTGAAAAACCATCCTTCCTGCTCTTAATGTGCTACATTGCAATCTCTAAAAGCAGTGATTAAAACGTCGTTCGAGGGATCCGGTCTGGTTTGCACATTTCGTAAGATTCCCAACATAGCGGCTGATTACAGTAACTATGATCTCCCGTCTTGTGTGAAGTTTGTTTGACTTTCTTTCTAATATGAATCAAGGCAATAAAAAAGAACTGAAGGGAAAGCCCCCCTCTTTCAAACCCTCCACTTTTCCATCCCCTGCTCTGTCCTTAGCGCGGCTCACAATACTCGCTCAAATTGGCAAGCCTGCAACAGGCTGTTATTCATTCTCTGTCAAGTGGAACTAATAACCTCACACTGTGAATTCCCCGCCTGCTACCTTGAAGACAAACGCCAATAATAAAAATAATAAACGCTTTGAAGTTGGCATATGACGACCAGCCATTCTCCAGGTATAACTTTACGCTTCTCAAGCACTCCAGGGTGTAATTCAGGTAGACGTCTGTTCTTGTATCATCTCTTCATTTTTTATTTTTTTTTGCTTTGCACAATTCTGAAATTCAATCATTACTGGAGGAATATTTATTACATTTTACAGGTTTAAATTTAGTCTCTTGCAAATTTGTCTCCCATTTTCTGTATCTTCTCCGTGGTTGTCGCCAGAGGTGTTGGTGGGTCTGGGGCCCGCCTCCACAGGTGTTTGGACTGAAATAGGTTTTTCCAATGATTTTAAATGCCAACAAGAAATACAATTCAAGACTATTTAAGGTTTATTTACTTGCCAAGAGCAAGTGACACTGAAACCAATTTAATAAATCAATGTACAATAAACCACACACATTGGTGTTTGTGACAAAACAATTGTTTGAATTTTTTAAACTTGGTCTTTATTTGAGGAACAAGTTGGTGTTATTGTTTATTGCTAAAATAGTTGTTTGCTTTGAATTGCCATGTTGCTGAAATATGCTGTACAAATAAAGTTGCCTTTAATTTGTACTTTCACGCAAAATGTCTGAAGTACGATTCTGCTGTTTGTAAACGGTAGTTTAAAAGAAGGAGGGCTTTTTACACACACACACACTGACTGTACTAAAGGTTGCCGTGGCGATGTGGAGGTGATTGTGGGTGAATGTTGACTTTCCTCGAGGTTCTAAACGATAGAGGTTTAGCTAACTGACAGCAGCAGCAACATCCATCTTCTTTGTGTGTTCATCTCGAGAATCATCCAGTATTCCTCACGTCAGGTGTGTCGGACACCTCTCTCTGATGTTTTCCTGAGACGTCGTGTCAGGTCACATCCAGAGTTGAAGAAAACAGACACTTTTGATGTATTTGACATTAATCATAGGTGATTAATCGCCTCCCACCGTGCCGCTTCACCTTTTAAGGTTTCGAATCCCCCTGCAGGCCCACACAGACATTATCTAATACCGTCTTGGAAGTTGTTAACCTGTCTGCTGAATGCTAGACGTCCCTGTCCCAACCTGCCTGCTAAACTTGGTGTTTTTACTTTTGGTAACACTTTATTTGAAGGGGGTTGAATAAGACTGTCATGACACTTTCATTAACATGACATAACACCTGTCATGAACATGAATAAGCCTTCATGAATATTTATAACTGTTGTCATAAAGCGTCATTTGGTAAATTATGACACTTTTAATACAAAGTTGACATTATTCAAAATGTCTTTATGACAACTTGACATTAACCAAGAAATCATTACCGTTTAAACTTTACCTTTAATAACATAAAGTTACCTAATTTTTAAAGTGCAATCAGTAATACGTTTATAACAAATTTATGTCAGTAATGATCAAATAAAGTGTTACCTTACTTTTTAAGTGGAATTAATTTTTCTATCACTAACTTTCCCTTTATTGCTGTAAAGAAATCTCTTTTATTGCTCTTTTTTTCCCCCCCTTCTCTCCATGTTTTACAGGGACCTGTCCAACAACAGCATTAGCTGTCTTAACGGGGACGTCTTTAAGGGCCTGGACAGCCTGAGTCGGCTGTAAGTATTGTGTGTTATCCTGAATATAATGATGAGTATAATTGGTGAAGGGCTGACATCAGCTGTGTGTTTATCTGCAGAAACCTTTCAGGAAACATGTTCTCCTCATTGGCTCAGGGAATGTTTGACAGGCTGGTGTCTCTGAAGGCGTTGTAAGTATACAAAGGAGATAATTCTCTTCCGTTTTGCTCAATTTATCCATCATGCGTCGATCCAATAAAAACCATGTTACAGACATCGTGCTTGTTGTTGTTTTCAGAGAGTTTCAGACACCCTACCTGCTCTGTGACTGTAACCTTCGGTGGCTGCTGCGTTGGATCAAAGACCGTAATGTTTCTGTGAAGAACACAAAGTGCTCGTACCCTCAGTCGCTCCAGGGTCAGCTCATCACGTCTCTGAGGACAGAGCTCCTTACATGCGGTAAGGACACAAACTGGAGCTGCTCAAAATCAGACCTTTCTGTTAAAATGATCACACATTGGCCTGGTCATAAAGATGTTGTCCTGAAACGACAACCTAAATGAAAACTGAAATGCAAAACTCCACATTATTATATGTACAAGATGTTTACACAGTGCGGCATAAATACAAATCCAGAATTTTGTTCAGATATTTTCCAGGTGTTTTTCCAAGTATTTTTTTTTTCTATACAAATATTTTCCATCGCACTCTGACTTTTTTCAGTCTCATCAATTACATGAATTGTCTTTCCATTGGCAATTAATCGGTACATTTTGTATTTATGCTTTCCAAAGGACTTGAACTTCTTTTAAATTTACCATGGAGTCTGAAATGTAAGCATGATGATGGCAGACCAAACGGTGTACAGTGTGGCCCAAATATTTGCACTTTGGTTTTCTGTGGATTCACCTGTTGGCAGATTTTTCTCTGGATCTAAACTCCAAATTTTGGGGGGAAAATACAAATTTGATTTGTTCCTTGACATGCTATTGGCTGTTGTTTTAAAATCAGCCAATCCATGAGTGCCTTTTGTTTTTCTTGGCATCTTAAGCCTTTTTGTCTTTGCCATCAGGGGTCATGACAAAAATTAATATGAAAGCTTTATGTAGGGTTTTTAGGGCTGCAGTTTTAGATGTCTAGCAACCTTATGGACAGTTTAAATGCAGTTTTTTTTTAAATAAACTTTGGTTATGACCCTTGTAATTTCCTCAGTTTAATTGGCACAGATTTTGTTGTCAAACTGGTGCGCTGTGTGTGTTTGTGGAAGCGGGGCTTGTGCAATGACACGTCAGATAAGACGCAGCCTGCCCAGGCCGGCGCTGCCTTTGTTTGCACCTGCTCATGTCTTATCAGTTTGGCTCTCGCCTCCTTCTGGGATTATAAAACACATGACACAGATTTACAAGGAACTCGTTTCCTGACATGAATTATAAGTAGCCTTGAAATGCACCCAAATTCAGTTTCATTTTCATTTCATTCTTTTCGTCTTTTGTTTGCCCAAACTAAGAAAATCTACTGGGAAAGTATTTTTATTTTGGCGTTTTCCAGCCCTTGATGTGTTCACGTTTGTCCGACCGTTCCTCCCTCCCTTACATTTTCCACATATGCAGCAAGAATCTGCTGTAAATTTATAGTGAACTTTTTGCATTTATGTTTTTTTAAAAAAAAAAAAAAAAAAAAAAAGAGTCTGGAATCGTCTGCTATGTTGATATGAAAAATGTGTGGAAAGCCTTTAAAAATCACACTGATTTACTAGCCGACTCCTTGCTTCTTTCCAGATGCTCCGCTGGAGCTGCCCTCCTTCCAGCTAACTCCGTCCCACCGTCAGGTGGTCTTCCAGGGGGACAGCCTGCCGTTCCAGTGTCAGGCTTCCCTCGTGGCCGAGGACATGCAGGTCCTCTGGTACCAGAATGGCCGCATGGTCAAGCCAGATGCCACTCAGGGCATTTTCATAGAGAAACGCGTCGTGCAGAACTGCTCCCTCATCGCCAGGTAAGACTCACGTCCACGTCTGCCAAGCATTTTCACGTCAAATGAACATCTAATTTCCGTTCCCATTTTTCCAATCAGTGCCTTAACCATCTCGAACATCCAGCCCGGTTTCACGGGGAATTGGGAGTGCCGGGTCCGGACCAGCCGGGGGAACACAACCAGGACTGTGCACATTGTGGTGCTGCAAAGTTCTGCCAAGTCCTGCGCTCCTGAACGCATCTCCAACAACAAAGGAGAGTTCAGGTAGATATTGAAAAGTCACGCTGAATTTAATGTTGAACTGTAAAGATGCCATTTTCTGTCCAATACAGTTTTGTGGCTTTTACTGAATTATTTGTACTGTTACATTTTAGGGAGAAATGATTATACAATTTACAGCTTCAGTTATGAATCAAGCTGGCATTGGGTCATCATGGGACCTAACTTATCAAAATGATAAACATTTTTAGAAAAAGAAAATTCGAGCAAGACAACCAAGACTGTATCAAAAATATGTATTTTTGATAAGTTGTGCTATCCGTGCGTCCTTTAATTTGACTTTTTACCACCATGAAACTCACTCATGGACCTGGCTAATACTAAGATCAATGTGAAAGTCCCAGGAGCTCAATGAAGATCTAAGAAGGAAAATTGTAGATTTGCACAGATTGGGGAAAGTCTTTGAGCTAAACAACTTTAGATTGAAGTACAAGTTATTCAGAAGCATCACCACTTGGCAAAGGGCTTGGAGACAAACAGCCAACCCCATCAACCCCTGATGAAAAGACATTGGTTAGGATGTTTGGTAGCAACCCAGCAACCACACAGCTCTTCTGTAAACTGTAGTGCCTCTGTCCCCAACGAAGTCAGTTTTAAATTAAAAAGCGTCTCGTTTAAAAAGCAGTGTCTTCAATCTTGACTCAAACATTTAGTTTCCCACATGGATCTGGTAAAGCCCTTCTGGAGCTCAGCGTTATGGTCAGATGAGGCAAAGATTAACCCGAGTGTCCATAACAACAGGAAGAATGTTTGGAGGAGTGAAGGTGAGACTTTCAGAGTCGTAATGAACATAAAAAGTATAGAAGTGGCTTCTATCACTTTCCAGTCCTTGATAAATTTGGAGCAAAGAAAACTGAGTGTAATTTTAAAGGCACTTTTCTTTTTACATGTTTTTATTAACTTTTCATCTCTGATTTTCCTAATTATTGTCCAACCCATTGACTCATGGTTACAGAAAGCACAATTATGAATTTCACTGCCTTTGGGTTCTAGATCAAGTTTTTGAATTTTAAACTGTATTCAAAGTGATCAGGATCACATACTGCGTTTTAAAGAATATTAAATAAATGTAATTGGTCCCAAATCTGTAGATCTGTAAATATGGTGGTCTAATTTAATCAAAATGCCCAAAGTTAAATTAATAAAAAATATTAGGAAATGCTTTAAATATGATTAAAGGTGTTTGTTGTAGTCCTTCATCTTGGATAGGAACTGTTCAGGTGATTCATTGAAAGCCCAGAACAATAAAAATTTACTGCAAAGGAAAAAAAACTGATTAATCGAGGTTCAAGTTTAATAGTCGGGTCGATTTCAAAATAGTTGAATGCATTTATATCAAAGCAAAGACATGTTGCTGTATGAGTGCGTCTTTGTTGCTTTGCCAGCAGTGCCACCTGGTGGCTGATTGTAAAAATTACAATTGCATAACACACACATTAAAATGTAATTTAACTGAGGGTTAGAAAGAGGAAATTGAAAACGTTACCCAGATAAGTTTGACTGGAGTTTAATTTATCCAGGTGGCCCCGCACTCCGGCAGGAATCAAAGCCTACCTTCCCTGCAACTCGCCGACGTCCAGCGCACGCGCTTATTCGGGCGTCCCGAGTGAAGAACGACAGGCGTGGCGTCACTGCAGCCCCGAGGGCCAGTGGATGGAGGGCGACTACTCCCAGTGTCAGTTTCAAAAAGAGGTCACCAGGGGTCTCTACGTCATCAACCAGGTTTGTATCCTACTGTTATTTTTCTTTCCCTTTTCTTTCTTTTTTTTTTTTTGTCTACACATTGAATCAACTTTCTTCTTGTGTTTCTGACAGATGCCTCTAAACGAGACCAATGTTGTAATCAAAGCTCAAAGCCTGTTGGTGTACACGATCGATGCTGCCAACCTGTCAGACAAGATGGACATCATCTTCATGGCTGAAATGATTGAGAAGTTTGGCAAGTTTGTGGAGAAGTTTAAAGACGTAAGTTGAAGATGACAAGATTTGATCAAAGCAGCTGTTGGCTTTAAGTCAGCTGGAGGTTAAAAACACTGAAAAGCTTCTTCTTTTTAAGTTGCTTAGGCTTTCTAACGTCAAACCCGTTTTGACGCGTAGTTTTGAAATGCAGTCTCTTGTGAACTTTTTCATCTCAGGAACTTTTAGACATTTGAAATGGTAGCACATAATTGTGAAGTGGAAGTAAACATTGGCTTAGCCTCAATCTTATTGGGCAATTTAAAAATACTTTATTTATCCCAAATGGAAAATAAATCTTGTTATAACTCCTGTCATCCAAGTATCTTCAAACAGGTGTTGTGGATGATGATGCTGTGGGAAGGAAAATTGACTCTATTTACCTGTTGGTTGACTTCTGAAGGGAGTTGATTGTACTGGATTTTGTTAGCGTTTTGATAACACATCTAAATGATGTAGAACTATTTGAACGGATTGTGTCACAATGAAAAGGTTTGACTGTGTTCTTGTTGAGATTTATACTTTCTCCTCTTCACTTTCCCAGCTGGGTGAGGTGATGGTCAACATGGCCAGCAACCTGATGCTGGCCGACGAGAGAGTGCTGTGGATGGCCCAGCGTGAAGCCATGGCATGCAGCCGCATCATCGCATGCCTGCAGAAAATATCCGTCTACCGTCTGGCCACGGCACAGGCTTTCTCCCTGGTCGGCCTCACTAATGAGCACTAAAACGTTCACCGGGTTTTTGTTGACGGAGACGAGCATTCAGTTTTTCCTGTCGTCCTCTCAGACGTCCCCCAACATCGCGCTGGAGGCCCACACGGTCAGGGTCAACGACTGGAACGGCATGACCTGCATGCTGTTCCAGAGGCCCAGCCCGGAGCGGCTGCCGGGCCACGACCGCCAGCTCACGTTCAAATGCAACACCACCGGCTCCTTCGCCTCCGTCCTCTACAAGGTCAGCTTCCAGCAGAAATGTCCATAGTGTTTGTGTGTCCAGTCGGTTGTCCTAGACGGCCAGGACGGGGCGCGTTCTGTAAAATCCGTTTGTGTCCGAACAGAGCACCGTAGTGGAGGCTTCGCTGCAGCTTCCGCGGTCTCTCTTCAGTCAGGTTGCCACTCCTGGGCAGACGGACGATAACGTTTACAAGCTCTACCTGCTCGGCTTCCGCAACGGGAAGTTCTTCCCCTCCACCGGGAACAACTCCCTTCTGGCTGACGGAGGGAGGAAGAGGAGTGTGGCCACGCCTGTGATCATGGCAAAGATGGGCAAGTCCTGCATATACAGTCTTGGGGAAGTTTAAAATCACGCATCATCTAAAAGAGACAATTTTGACCCCGTAAATCTCTCTGCCATCAGACGGCGTCGCTCTACGTTCTCTGAAGACCCCCATCAACATCACCCTGCGGCGCTTCGCTCGCGGCTCCGACGCCGTCTCCGCCCGCTGGAATTTCAGCCTGGCTGGCGATCAGGGAGGGTGGAGGAGCGAGGGCTGCCGCATCCTGGAGAACCATGACAACTTCACCACCATGTCCTGCAACTCTCTGGGCAACTACGGTCTGCTCATGGTAGGTGGAGCTGCCCCCATGTCGTTTTAAATGTTTAAAAGGAGCAGAGTCACTCATATTTTATACAATTGTCTCGCCCTCTAGTGGCCATTAGTAGTTAGAGCTAGAATAGCCTCTAGGGTTCATAAACGGTGTGAATGAAAGCTGAAGCTTCTCCATATTCCTCTGTTTTAGGACTTGAACACCATCGAACAGTTCTCTCCAAGCATCCAGCCGTTACATCCAGTCATTTACGCTACAAGTGTCATCCTCCTCCTCTGCCTGTTCACAATCATCCTCAGTTACATCTACCATTACAGGTAAACACCAAAATAAGTTTGTAATGGTTAGTTTAGTTGTGCAAAAATACTTGGAGGTTGTGGTGTAATGTGAAAAAAATTGCAAACATTCAGAGCATATAAAATTGGAAGCTTCTGGGGTTTTTTTGTTTGTTTTTTTTGCAGGTCTGTTCGTGTGAGTCGCAAGTTTTGGCACATGCTGGTCAACCTCTGCTTTCACATGGCGCTCACCTGTGGAGTTTTTGTAGGCGGCATCAATCAGACACGATACGCCAGCGTCTGCCAAGCAGTAAGTGGGAATCGTCCTTCCCTCCGCACTTTAGACTCCAACTCTCAGGTGTTCCTCTTTCAAGCTTCGTGCTCGACAGTCATAAAAGAACCAGGGATTTTGATGTTTTCTGGGAGGGAAAAGGAATGCCGTTGGCTAAGATAACTGATCTTATGAAACATGGGGAATTCAGTAAGAGATGCGTTTTCTTGGCTTGAGGTGAGCCTACATCTCTTTTCAAAGTGTGTTGTTTCACTTCTACAAAATCATATATCTTCTCCTAAAAATGAAACAGAGCAGACTGTTAAGCAAATTCATACAGCTGATATACCCTACATTCACTGGGCTCCTCTGTTTTTGTAGATTATTTGTCAAAAGAGTATTTATTAGCAGTTCTTTGTTACTAATAGCTCATCAGCTTTAGGCGTCTGAACCTTTTCTGTTTGGTCAGGTTTTGAATCAGAGATCCAATGAAGATATGGGCAAGTTTTTGCCATTAGTCATTTTCTTGTCACTTTTTATTGACATAATGTAAATCTATACAAATCTGCCTGACTTAAACATGTTTTTTTTTTGTCTTTCCCAGTTTAAATTGCTTATAAAAGTTGTGCTGAATAAATAAACTCAACTTAAACGTTGGATTTCACTCAAATTTTTATTGTGAGCTTATTCTGCTGTCTCAATTTAGGGTTCAAGCGCTGATTGTTGGAATTTACTGTGATGTCATAAATTCACTGAACTCCTTTGCCCATACATGACATTGCAGCCTAATCTCTTCCAGGTGGGTATTCTGTTGCACTACTCCACTCTGGCGACCGCCCTGTGGGTGGGCGTGACGGCACGCAACATTTACAAGCAACTCACACGCAAAGCCAAACGCTACGAGGAGCTGGACGAGCCGCCGCCACCCCCACGACCGATGCTCAGGTTTGTTTCCACCTCCAGAGAACGATGAAAGCAGAGTTCATGGGCGGGATGGGAAAGTCTGGAATTTCACTATTTTCGTGTTCTGGAAAAATATTTTGTTTTTCAGACTCTCTTCCCCTTTCCCATGTCGGTCTATTTATCCATATTTCGATCCAACCATTCAATCCGTGGATTCCACCCATTCATCCGTATAAGTTTTAATCCATCTGTCCATATATGGATAGATATACGTACATCTATCCAGCCATCATTTTTTCTTCATTCATGTTTATTTCAGGTTCTTTGTTGAAATCTGAAACCTCTGTACAAGTTCAGTGGGAATATTTTTCTTTATATGTACATTTTGGAAGAATATTTGCCAATAATTTTAGATTTGAGTCTTGTGCAGAGCTCCTGAGTATGTGTTTAGTAATCCAACTGCATTTATACAAGTGTAATTTATATAACTGTAACATAACTGACTTGTTATGGAAATCCAAACACTGAAATGCGTATATTTTTTTGCTTCATTTTCCAGGTTCTACCTAATCGGTGGAGGAATACCCATCATTGTCTGTGGAATTACTGCGGCAGCGAACATAAAAAACTACGGCAGCCAAAGATATTCACCATAGTGAGTAGGATTTCGCACACTGCAATTAAAAATTCCCAGCTTGCGCTTATGGAAATGCTGCCATTAAATCTGGACATCAGCATTTAGTAAGGAAGCGCTTCAAACCACAACTCCTCCAGAGGTCCATTATTGGGACAACCACGACTGCATTGTTTTTTAGAATAATGCAGATTTTTATACGAGGGAGGGAGAACGTTATTCCCCAAAGTTCCGATTATGGAGTCCCGTTAATGATATGTGCATCCAGGCAACACGCCGCTGCTCCCTGTTGTGGCAGCTGTTCCGATCAGGCACCATGGCTGACTAATTGAGAAATCTGTCCTGGAGTCTTTAGAGTTTAATTAATTTCTTGCGTGCAAAAGATTTTCAGCTCTTGTCATTAAACTTGACAGGATAATACCTGCAAAGAGTTGGAGGCAAAACTTGCACAGGAAAAAAAAACAAAAAAAAAAAACACTTAAACTATTTGTTAGATCTGAAGTTTGGACTTTCTTTGGCAACTTGTTCATTTGATGTGCACTCTGTATTTAGATAATAATAAAAGAAATTGACAGGTGTCTTAAGTCCTGCCGGTCTTCTTCCCTTGTAGTTGCTGGATGGCCTGGGAGCCGAGCATCGGGGCTTTCTACGGACCAGCTGGGTTCATCGTCTTCGTGGACTGCATGTACTTTCTCAGCATCCTGCTGCAGGTGCGCCGACACCCCGAGCGGCGCTACGAGCTGAAGGAGTCCAGCGAAGAGCAGCAACATCTGGCTTCAGGCAGCAGCGAGGCCACCCCCGAGGGTCCCGGCAGCCTCTCCCACCCCCTCACCGCGCAGCTCCAGCCGAACAAGGCGTCGTCCTCCGTGGCGTCGGCCCCCCACGCCGTGCCCCTCTCGGCCCTGGAGAACGAGCACACCTTCACCGCTCAGCTGATCGGCGCAGTGGGGGCTTTAGGTCTGTATTCAGGCCTGTGGGTGTTCGGCGCCATGGCGGTATCACAGGATCACCCTTTCGACATGGCGTTCACCTGGCTCTTCGGGTTGACCGCGCTGGCGCTCGGGGCGTTCATGGTGGCGCACCACTGCGTCAACAGACAGGACATGAGGCGGTTCTGGTTGCAGGTGTGTTGCTCCGGAAGGCCGGCGTACTCTGTGCAGGAGGAGGTCCTTCTGCCTCAGACGGGGATCGCCGTGATGTCGACGGCGACGACCGAGAAGGCCGATGGCCAGTCGGCAAAATGCGGCCACAGCAGCGCGGATTCTTCATACACCAACAGGAGCGCCCCGAGCGTTCGCAACTCCGGCCATGGCAGCAAGCTGACCAACCTGCACGCGGAGGCGGCTCAGTGCAAGGCAGCCTCGGCCCCGGCGACGGCCAACGGCACGGCTGTTCTGGACAACAGCCTGACCGAGCATTCGTTAGATAATGAAATTAAAATGCACGTCACACCGGTGGAGGTGCAGTTCCGCCCTTTGAGCAACATTAGCAATCCGGCAGCTAACGGAAGCACGAGCAGACATCAGAAGAACAGAGCGCGAGCGCACAGGGCGAGCCGGCTGACTGTGCTGCGAGAGTACGCCTACGACGTGCCCACCAGCGTGGAGGGCAGCGTGCAGAGCGCCCCCAGTAGGCGGCACCACTACTACGACATGGCGGCGCGCAACAGTCGCCGCGCGGCGTACATGGCCTACAGGGAGCGTCATCAGAGCCAGCTGCAGCAGGACAGCAGCGACAGCGCCAGCCTGCCGCGCCGCTCCCGCTTCTCGGAGAAAGGAAGCGGCGCTCTGCTCGAGAACGGGACCGCCGTGAGCATAGAGGCAGAGCAGGCGGCTCCCGCCGGGTCACCTGCTGCCAGTAAAGACGCCGTGCCGCCGCCGGGCAGCTCAGAACCAGAAAACCAAAGCAGCAAGTGGTACGGACTCAACCTGGTCACTCAGAACGGCGGCACACTGAAAAAAAACGGACAAGCGGTGCCTTTAGTGAACGGTGACGGCGCCTGCATAAAAACAGGTCTGTGGAAACATGAAACTACTGTGTAGCAACAGTTTCCCTCCTGAGGACTGCATAAATAAAACTCTCATGCTTTGAAACTGTGAAATATCTCTTTATGTTGACTTTGTGACTTTTTTTTTTTCAGAGAAAATATTGGAAATTAGCAGGAAAGCTGCCACTGAGCTGTCCTTGTAGATATGCTTTTGTAAATGTTTTATTTTTTATAACTTTTAATCCAACACTGTTAATTTGAGTTCTGTTAATTTGAGAGTTCTGTAAGTGAGACTGTATGCCTTTCCCCTCATGCTTTTTGCTTCCAAGATTAGTAATAAAACGGTTTCATTTACCTATTTAAAAGTTTTTTTTTATTCTTGCAACATCACAAACATTTATCTTTTGTCCCTCTGGGCCTCGGAGCTCTTCTGCTTTCCTCCCATCAGGACATGACAACCTGGTAATTGGGTTCCTTCGCTGACCTTCAGGTGGCCTCGGGTTCCCGTCTCCGCACCGATGCAGCACTTTAATTGCGACCAGCAGCGACGTTGGCCATCCGTAGGAGTTTTCTCCCTGCCTGCTGACGTAGCCGATGAGATCGCTGCGCATCCTGGGCTCCAGCCGACTTCATTTCCCCCCAGGATGTGATTGACAGCTGACTCTCTGGGGTAGGGAAAGGCTGCAGGGAAAAGAGAAGATGATGAGAGACGAGCTGTCTTCCTTCTCCTGCAACTCATTCCAAGTGTCCTCCGCAGCAGCAGGGCTGCTGAACCCGGGTCCCGCTCGCTTGAATGAGACACAGCAGAGCATTTGACAGGATTCAGCATCACTTTTTGCTGTGGGAGTGCAGCGTTTCTGATTTACTGTTCCAACAGCAGCTAATTTAAATCTCACGCTGGCTATAGCCAGTTCTGGTCAGGCGGTTGAATGCATAAATTTAAGGGATGAATGCCATCGGTTTTATGATTTTCAGCATTTATTTGAACGGTTTTGTTTTCCAGGGTAGAGTGATTAACAACCTGTGGCATTATTCCAGCTAAACTGGTTGTTTTTTCTGACAGGAGACCCTTGAGCTGATTTGATTTTCAACACCACTTGAGGTCAGCTGACTTTGTTCTGGCCGTCCTAGACAGAGGGAGGGCCGACCACCTGTTAGCCGATGTCATGGTGGCAGTGGTTCAGCCTTATGAACCAAACCGTCTCTCTCACATGACCTGGGTAATGACCACCAAGGCTTTTGCTGATCGAAACTGGAAAATGCTGGAACTCAAGTGCTTGTCAATCAGTGAAGTTTGAAAAACTCAGCTAAACTGGTTGTTTTTCTTTTTCTTTCTTTTTTTTTTTTTTTTGTAAATGCCAATTGTGCCTTTTCAATTTTTGGTGGAACTAAAAACAGAAAATCAAACTTTTTTTGGTCTTTTGATTGGTCACCAAATATTTAATGAGACTACAAATGTAATTGCACTAAAACAAAATTGACAGGACTGGTCAAAACATTCTTTACTGCGCCGTTCTGTTGTGGAAATTATATAGAATAGAAGAAAATCAAGATATAGTCTTTATTGTCCATTAGTGGGGAAAGTTCAGGTACCAGGCAAATGGAAGATTCACATGAAGGCAAAAATATCAATAAGAGTAAGGGCAGATGCACAATATAAGACCAGGATGAGTAGGACCATTTAGAAAAACATGCAAAATGTTTATATGTATATTTGTGCTTAAAAACCGAAAGACTAGAAAAAATGGGGGAAAACACTGCAAATAACAGCAGATATGTGAAGAGTTAAGTTGTGAGCAGTGGTGATCCTAGCAGCAGCTGGGAGGAGGGATCTTTGATTATGCTGCTTTGTGCACATAGGATGTAACAGTTCTGCAACAGCTTCTTGCATGGGAGGGTGAGAGACATTGTCCAGGACTGAACATATCGGCGTAAAGAAAACAGAACTGCCAAAATTCCTTAATGTCTTTAGTTCTTGAAAGAAATACTAATTTCTCGGCTGATAGATCACCCAAAGATGACTTCCACCTTGTCGGAAAAACTTGACTAGATCTAAAAGACTCCCTAAAAGTCTAGACATATTCTTACTTTTGACCAAATTCTCATCAGCCTCCTAGCCCAAGAGTCAAAGGTCAGGCTGATGATCTTCATCTGTTGATTTTACTCACAGCGTACGCGCAAACACGTCACGGCTCCTGTAGCTTCAATTTTTCATCGACGACATATTAATAAAACACATATTTCACCCTGGCAAAGATTTATCGCCCAGCCATCCTGGACGCGACACGCCATAATAAGACTTGTGAATTATGGAAAGCGCTGTTGACGCCTTGGTTAGTGACGGCCTCGTTGATTCCCTCTGGGCATCGAGGAGCGCTCTTCAAATTATCGCCAGGAGTCTGACGCTCCACCATCTGTTGCGTTTGTCCGAAGCTTGACAGTAAAGAGGCCATGACAACCTGGAGGCTTTTGTGCCAAAAAGTAGTGAAAGACCTTGTTGAGATCATCTGATAAAATAATCACTTGGAATTCTGGGATTAGTGGGGAAAATTGGTTTGTGAAGAAGTTAAATTTCAACAAACTTGTACTTTTTTTTTTTTTTTAAGGCACTGAGATGAATACAGTTACCTGCATTCTGGTCATGATGTCTGGAGGCAACATGTGTCTTTGATGTAGAAATAAACTTCTGCAAGGAAGAACATGAATCTCACGCTGCAGATTGTAACTGTGGGGAGCTCTATGTCTCCAGGACATACCCGCTATTTTTAGTTTCATCTGTGTTAACGAGGGAGAGAAAGTAGAGCTCACAGAACTGACATATGGAGTAAAGCTTTTAATTAGCTTTCAGTGTTTGCGGACTTTTAAGCGACCGTCTGCTGAGATAATTGGTGAGTTTTCAGACGGGGAGGGTTTATTTGCAAATTAGGCAAAGGCTTTTTCAAACATTTAACCACAAGACTTAAAACGCGTGGTAATATCCGACTTCAAACTGGATTTGTATGCCTTCAAGTAGGGAGGAAAACATTGTGAAATACAATTTTTCACACTAATGTCTTCCTCATGAAGGGGTGGAAGCATTTAAAGTGGGAAATAAGCGTGCTTCATTTTTCAGAGATGGATAATTCAGAATCGTCCCGGTTTGTGTTCGACAGTGCATGTGAGGTGTTTGTGGTGAAAAGCTGCTTTTGGTTTTCTCCAGAAATGGACCCAGGAGAAATGACCAAATATATTCGAGCATTCAGAGAGTAACATTGTTTCTAAGTTATTTTTCTAATGGTGGCGCCAAGGAGAATGTAATGGAATCAAGTTATTCAGAAATGGACATTTCCCAGCTCATACTCTATTGTGTTTGTGTCAAAGGTGCTTCTCAAAAGTTGTTTGTTGAATTTCATAGGCGGATGCGTGGGATAAAGAAAAACCTTTAACCATAATGAAAGTACATCTCTTAAATCTGACTTTACCTATGTGGAAGGTTATCTGGCTTTAAACTGATTCTAAAAAAAACATTTTAATCTAACCTCATCACACCGTCTTTGTGATTCACTTTCTTATAGGGGAAAAACACCATTAGCAGCTATAAACCAAAAGTGTTGATGATTTTTTTTGTTCTCTTTTTGTTGTTCTGTATTTTCACTAATTGCATGATCCAGATTCAACCAAGTTTGGAGCTTGTGTTCGACTTAATGACTGCAAAAATGATCCCACATCACTACCCCACCACCACCACTACGGAGAGGTAGTTTGTTTGCTGTTTTGCAGTTCCTTTGGCCAGTCCACCTTCACAATGATTTCCGATCAATGTCGATTTAATGTTTCATGCTTGTCAATAATCCCTCTCACTGCAGATTGATGGACTTCAAACAATCAAACCCCTCGCAGACTAATGGGCGACCAAATTTAATTTTGTCGCATCTCCTCCGACAAAACTAAATCAAGTTAGAATTGAATCATTTTAGAACCTGGTAGTTTATGCCTTGATATGTAAAAACCTTAGAAATGAATCGGCGTGCTTTCTTTTTACCTTGACTTTACTTGCGGAGGACGTTCCCTGCATTACGACAGTACAAATGGCTTCTATGATCGCTCTCAGCTGTGAGCTCTTATGAGATTAATGCCTTAACCGTCTTGTCTGATTCCATTCAGGCTGATTAATTCGTCAGAAGGACTTATTAGCAGGAAAGCTGTCTTTAAGTGCCACGTTGAGTAATGGAATCTTCCAGGCTTCGGTTGTAAATCGCGTCTCCTCCGATCATCCGTCATGCCTGACCGTAAAATCACCTTATCATGGCCTTTCCTCCAATCTAATGCCGGAACTTATTTATTTATTTTTTTCCCCCGAAAACTTTTCATAAAGCCACTTTGGGTTCCTATTCTATCTGTGCTCTGTGATGAATCAAAGTTATCCGTGCTAATATCGGCGCCATCTCCTCATTAAATGCACTGCAGAGACCTTGTGCAAGCCTAAATACATCATGATTAAACTTAGGACGCCGTCACAGCTGAGGACGGGAATAGATGCTCATTTGGTGATCTCGCAGGAGGGGGTTCTGCTTCTGGTACGGTCATTAGATCAAAATTATGCTTGTGAAGTCCAGGACATTTTAAATGCAAATTGTTTACAGTGAGACGGCTAAAAGAAGCACTTCGCTACAAAAATAGTCTCCAAAATTTTCACTTGACCTAAATAGGTGAGCTGTTTTTATTGCATTAAAGTTCACTTTCAAGTGCAAGTGTAACCCAAATACACACGCACACACACATGCAGCCTTGAAATTATGACATGAAGCCATCTGCTAATCTCTCATCTCCATGTGTCCTCATTAATGTCCTTCTATTGCCATTATTCTACCTGTGCCAGTCTGTCTGGAGATGTTTGGCTTCATTTTTCTGTCCAGGTGCTCAGATATTTATAGCCATCTCAACAGAAACACGGGTGACGGCTGCAGACAATAATATCCCTTTCTCATCGACACATATTCAATAAACTGAAAGCTGTCTCTTTAAATTAGGTCTCCTCATCTGAAATGTTTTATCTTAAGTGTAAAAAAAAAAAAAGAGAGAAAAAAAAAGTCACTTCATGGCCTTCTTTAACACCAAAGGGTCAAAGATTCCAGCAACGAGAGCTTTATTTATTTGCAGATCATCTTTGGTTTTGTGTTTTTTTTTCATCAAGGTAATTACAAATCGCCAAATGTATTGGTCTGCAAATAAAGATGCTTCTTTACTCGCCTGATTATATGAAGCAAATGAGTTCTAGAGGCACACTTCACATTCTCTTACCTGCATATGGGAGAGCATATTCCAGAAATAAATGTCTAAAAATTACTTTCAGAGGCTGAAAGGCACATCAAGGCCAGAACAAAGATGAGGCTACAGTTTTATGATTTTATTTTAGAAACGTCAGCCATTTCCAGTCCGATCTGCTGAATAAACAGCTTCCCGTTTGTCCAAATCCGTCTGCGTGTGTTTAATTGAAAAGAGTAAGTATTACCGTCTGACGGAAACCTCTCTTGTTCTGTGGTACTCTGGGGAGACGGAGCTAGACGATCATTTGCATTTGCTGTTTTTGGCTGCCAAGACGGATATGTGAAGTGTTCATGAAAAACATTTTGATCATTAGAACAGCTGATTTACCAAGAAGCATGCCAGGCTCATCTTCCTATAGTAACGTTTTATTCTGTGCTGTTTCGAGCAGATGTTAAGTCTTCTTTCCATCAACTTATGTAATTTGTTACTTATAACACTGTGTGTGTGTGTGTGTGTGTGTGTGTGTGTGTGTGTGTATACAAGAAAAAAAAACAACAGCAAGTGAGATTACTAAGCACTGACTGTGCATGACCTGTAGCAACTGTTATGCAGAATCCCCTCTTCGATAGGCGGCACACAGAGGAATTGTTTGGTGCAGAATTACATAACCCTCGAAACTAGTGGTATCTCGAAAGGGCTTCTAAAGATTTGTCAGATGTTGGGGGTTTGGGAAAAAAAAGATGTGACCTGTGTCAGTTCTTATAATTGACTAAATAATGACCCAAGACTAAGAAAATTGAGAACAGGGGACCCAAAAAGTTTAGATTTTATTTATTTTAAGACAAACATGTCTGACATTCCAGCCAGTACTTGGATGATTTTGGTCAATGTGGCAAAATCTGGAACTGTCCAAAACTTTTGTCACAGGTGCCAAGGTTGTCAAGCAAAGCACTCACAGATCAAAAAATTGTTTTTTTGTTTTTTTTTATCCATAATTTATTGAGTGTGAGGGTGAAATAGCAACAAATTTAGCCTTTTCATAACAATAGTTACAGAATTTTGATAACTATTTAAGAATGCTTTAATAAAAGGTAGATTTGGGTGGACTGAAGTCTGCTTTTGAGTGAAGTTTTGTGGATATGTGGAGCTACTTACAATAAACACTTGGCTATAAAAACACAAATACTTTTCCATTATGGAAAATATTAAAAGCTTCCATCTGGATCAATTTGTGCTGGTGGGTCAAATTTGTGTCATTTTGGAACTGGACCCAGGAGAATCAGTTCAGGAGCTACAAATGGTTCACGACCCACACTTTGAACCCTCTTATTCATGAGTTAATAGTCAATGCTTGAAAATCGACGTCTTCATACGAGACTGAGCTTCATCTATCTTGCAAATTAGGAACTTTTTAGTTTCTAGATGTCGAGAGCTGGTAGACATACTTCTCTTGCGCCTGTAACTTGAGGTTAAAAATGGTTTTACGACGTTTCCACCTCACAGTTGACTAAGAACGCGAATCTACGGTCCGACCAACGTCAACGTCATCACCTTCCGGTGTACGCGCCTGCCTGCTCTCGCTCGTGTCTGAGAGAACCGCGTGCACAAACCTGCGCCCCTCAACGAAACTTGAGTTAAGAACGAGCAGCAAGTCCTCGTCTCTCATCCGCTCCCTCACTTTCAGCTTGGTTAAAGCTCCCGTGGCTTAGAAACAAAACATTTAAGACTGGAGCCAGTTCCTCTCCTCTCTGGAATGGATGCAAAGAGAGTGGTGACAGTTTCTGCCCGCGTGGATGCTGCGGTTTCATCAACTGGTAGGACAGATGTGGCATGTTTTAGCCTCTTTGCCATTGTTGTGAATATTATTTATTAATTTATTATCCGTCTGCTGGCTCTAGGCATGCAGCTGGTTTGACATAAACGCCTGTCAGACACCAGTCACTTTAATATTGCCTCGTGTAAGAAGATTCATTGTGGGAAAGTTTTTTTTTTTTTTTCGCCAATTTATTTTTTAAAGAATTGGAATTTATAAACTCATTTACATGTTAATAATATCAGTTAACTTTCTTTTATTTTCTGACAGGCAATGTTGAATTGACCTATTTGTTTTATGTTTTGCTCAGGTTTGCTTCCTAAATTTCGGTTTATTTTCTTTTTTCAATAAGTTTCTGTCATGTCTGGACTTTTGCCTTCTCTGCAGAAATAAATAGGCAATGACGCATGTTAAATTTATGAAGCTTCATGAACTGACTTTAAAAAAAAAAAACTCGTTGGGAGTTGGGTTGAAGAGGGGAGGACACAGGTGTAAGTAATAACGTTAATCAGGAGATGACGCGCCAACAATATGAGCAGCTTGATTGGAGGAGCCATAATGGTTCACCAACACACATAAGCTAACACTCAGTGTGCTTACACAACAATATTTTTCACATAATTATATGCTTAAATAGGATATTATGGTATGTGTCTGTTAAGTAGACCCATATTTGGTCTTATAGATGAATCTTAATGGGTTAAAAATCTATTGAAATCTTAATTCCTGTATTTCTTGTAAATAGAATAGACATATCCTATATTTCTATTCTACAAGCTGTCATACAACCTTTTTATGTTGTATGAAACCATAGGCTGTAGTACTTTAGTATTTTTGTTATAACTCATGGAAGAATACTACAGATGTATTTTTTATCGTGCCGTAGCACTGATGCATGATCCAGTTGCTTATTTTACAACAGAAAAAAAGTATTTATGTCTGTTTATTTAAACCAGGGGTCTCAAACTCCAGTCCTCTAGGGCTACTGTTCTGCAACTTTTAGATGTGCCTCTGCTGCACCACACCTGAATAGAATAATTAGGTCATTAGCAACAGAGAACTGATCTACACAAGGAGGAGGTAATTAAACCAGTTCATTCCAGTGTTTGGTACCTGTGGCACATCTAGAAGCTGCAGGGCAGCTGCCCTTGAGTACTGGAGTTTGAGACCCCTGATATAAACTAAGGTGCTCAGGCCGTGATCTGCTGCAGGTAGGACACTGACTGCTAGTAACTACCCCACAAAATCCTACTTCAAAAATACAACTAATCATATGACAGTTGTAGTTTTGCTGTAATTAATATCTCAGGTGTGTACAAATGACGTTTGGTTCCTTTGTATTTAAGAGACATCTTGAAGTTTTTATTGAGGGAACGCGTTTAAGTAAAGTGGAATATGAGTAGAAATAGAAACGTAAATGAAAATTGTGAATTAGAAGAAATTATAATCCTCATAAAGCCTCATTTTAGTTCACAATCAAGTGACAGAACTGGGTCTGTTTATTTACATAGCTTCATAAACAACATCTCTGTGTCTGCATTTTCTTTTGTTTGCATAATAAAATGCAGAGATGGGTCCACAGTGTCCCAGAAACTCATTAATGTAAAAAAAAAAAAAAAAAAAAAACGGCACAGCAGCAGAACCCATTCTTTTTGGGTAAAATTCAGCTTTAATATTAAAACTACTGTGGTTCTCTACGATAATCGAAAGCAACGCTAAACGGCAAAAGAATGTTGTTTGTTTCATATTTATTTGCTATTGCAACTCAATAATGACATACTATGTCATATAAAACATCCTAGTTTCATATTTTAACATTATGTTTTATATAATTTGACTGTCTTCTAATCTCAGCAAATTATTTGGATATAAACGAGTTTTAAAGTACTTTTTCTGAATATGTGCACACATAATTTGCATTAATTCTCTGATGGTTTCCCCTCTCTGCAGTACTTTGGCTTTCATTCAGAAAAATGATGGCTCGGTTAGAGTCCATAGCTTCCCCTCAGGCTCCTCAATTGTTTCACATAAGCCAGAAGGTAGTTAACTACCCATTATGCCTGACTCAGGAAAATGTTTATTTGCTCACCTAACTGACTTCTCATTATCTCGTGTTAAAGATAAGAATTACAGATTCTGCATTTGTACCCGATTTGACATTTATTTTGTGCTCTTAGGTCTTTTTCAGAGTCATTATTAGGAAAATGGTGTGTTCTCGTTACCAGCAATTTCCATACATGTTGTAAAAATGAGAAACAATGCTCATTGCATGCACAGATCTAAGTGCCGTTAAGGAGTAAAGCTCTACAAACGAATGCATTAGTCATGAAGGGATAAACAATCCAGACTGTAAATGTGCACAAGTAGGATCACACAGTTGGAGGAAATGAAGATGTTTTGTCGTTTGTTGTGGTTAAATATATTTTGGGTGAATTTATGAATATCCAAGCTTTTTTTCCCCACTTGAATATGTGTAGTCATTATTACAAAGTTTGCCTCCAGTAGTATGGTCTACATTGCTTTTTGCTTTATTCTATTTTCGTTTCTTATAATTTAGGTGGGGAGGAATATCATGAGCACTGCAAACTTAGGGTTTAAAAACATGAGCAGATGTTTGCATTTTCTTTTCTAAATCATTGTGATTCCTCAGTTCCTTACCATTTACTCTTCACTAAGTCCCACATGGTGTAATCGGAGAATTTGTTTTATGCTTTACAACCACCTATTAAGATTATTGTTGATCTACTGAGCCATGAGGTTTGTTCCTAACAGCTGCTTCCTTAGTGCAACAGTTCTTTACATTGACACTCTTTTAAATCGTTATCGTAACTTCCGTAACATCTTTGCATTCGTTTCCCTTTCTTTTCATTCTGCCTTTCATGGCAAACTGTCATCAGTGACTTTCTTTACACATAAATATTTCCTTTTTTTGCTTGACTTGTAGCTTTAATGTCCTTTAATTGAAAAGTTTGTGTTGGCAAACTGAGCTGCACAGTGGTGCAGTTGGCAAGAAGGTCTTGGTTTTGAACGGTCTTTCTGGATGGAGTTTGTAGGTTCTCCTTATGCATCCATGGGTTCTCTCCATGTACTCCGTCTTCCTCCAGCAGTTCAGAAAACATGACCAAGGTTAATTGATCTCTTTAAATTGTCTGTGTTCATAGTTCAGTTCTTTGTGTCTCTGTGTTGCCCTGCGATTAATTGGTGACCTGTCCAGAGTGAAGCCTGGGTCTCACCTGATGGTTGCTGGAGATGGGCACCAGGTTTTGCTTTATTTATGGTAGTTATCCTGTTGAATGGTGGACCTCTGCCTCTGTCCCGTGTCTTTTCCATTCATGTTTTCATAAACCTTAATTACACACAGGTGAACTTTCGGCTGCTGACTAATTAAAGGACTTTTGAAGGAAATTGGCTGCAGTGGATTTGTTGTAACACAATAAAGGGGGCCTAATACAAATGGTCACTACACTTTTTGTATCATTTCAATGTATTTTCATTGATAATTCTCTTTTCTGTTGTTAATCTTGTCCATTTTACACTAAAGATGCTTTGTCATCTTATTTCAAAGTGTTTCTTTGATACTTGCTGGTCTTCTGCTGGGAAGCAGATTTTGTTTGCTTTGCTTCCAGCCTTTGTTTGTTCCTTCATGTGGATTGGGTGGGGAGCATCTGCTTGTAAGGACCATCTGCCTTGGGAATCAAGCCAGAAAATAATAAGGGAATAAGTAGTCCAAAGTAAAGAGGGTGGACGCGGAGACAAGAAAGGGAGACATGGAGCTGGATATATGAACACAAGCTGGGTGACTGGGATGTAGAACAGATCTGCGAGAGACATCACGGCGATTTTTGTTGCTATAAATGCTCTGAGATGTGTGAACACTGAAAAAAGTGGGCAATCTCAAATGTTTATGTTTCCACCCACTGGCTTGTTTATGCCACAGATCCACTCTATTTGCCGTCTTTGTATAGAGTGCCAAGCAGTTGGTGCCAACCGGGTAGAAATGCTTGGACGCAGCTGGAAAATGTGTTTCTTTTCTGTTACCAAGGTCACGCTATAGATGGACTACATTCACTTAGGACAAAAAAAAAGAAGCATAACACATTGTTACCCATTTATTTTTCTCCCTTCAACCAGTAGGCATCTCTAAAACTAGAGAGCTATTTCTTAAAATATAGATATTAGTTTTTAAAAAACTCCATACCCTTCCATTTCAGGCTGCCCACATTAGTTGTAATATGATTGGTCTAACAGAAAGGCGTCTTTTATTTTTTCAGATTCGTTGCAATCTTTCTCAATACTCATGGTGTCAAGAAAAACTTGGGTCGTCACCCAGCTTTCTTTTTCATAGTTTCCGATATTAAGTTTTTTTAATTTTTGCTCTGACTTCAAATATGTGTGTTTAGTCAAACAGCTATTTCCTGGTAGCTGATTCCTGAATTTCTTGGATCAATGCATTTGACTCATTGGAAAATCATGTTCTTTTGTCTTTTGTAGTTTAAAGTGTGGATAAGAGAAATGGTGCTCTGTGTTAGAGGAATGTATAAACTGTACATATTCTAAAAAGGAGCTCACTAGTTGGATGGAAATGTTAAAGGTGTTGGAGCCCTGATGTAAATAAGTCGATGGGTCTATTTTAAATATTAAATTATACTTCTACTAAGCTATTTCTAACTAAAGTGGGTTTTTCTAACTTGTGTGCATCAAGAATAAAAAGTACTTGTCAGTGCTGACTGGTGCTTTGTCATCTTATTTCAAATTATTTGATATTTGCTGGTCTTCTGCTGGAAAGCAGATTTTTTGTTTTATCTGTGAAAAGACAAAAGTGTAGCCTGCTGTTAACATAAAAAAGCAGAAATTGGCTTTGATTTAGCCTTTTGACGAGGAAATTTGTTTGTAGATCATCCTAGTTTTTTACATTTTCAAACCAATAGAACAACTTGACCAAGAATTCCTTCATGAAATGAAATGGTGTCATTGCTGAACATCATGCAGGCCATATGTGGAGTCATAAGTGGCCAACTGAAGGGTCCGTCTGTCTCGTCCCAGTAGGCGGGTGGCTCATAAGCCTTTTCTGGAAACTGGTTCCTCCCAAAGTCCATGTCCTACAAGTTGGCTGCCAGTGCTTAATATAGATGGCCAACAACACAATAATAAACATATCTTTGAATCCATCTGGAGATTATGACATGTGGAGCACACAAACATGTGCAGTCATAATGAGTCTGCCTTAATAATTAGGGTTAGTCTAAAAATAACTCAGAAGAAAAGCAGCAAAATACATCAGTTGATGAAACTCAAATACAATTTCTTTACACCATCAGTAGTCTAAATAATATCTGTGAAAACAAAACCTGGTAAAAAAGCAAAGTAAAGAATTATCTGCTGTATATTTCTTCTATTCAGTGTGCAAGGGTCCCACCATGTGGCTGATTGTGGAAATACAATGCAATACTTTTATGGATTCTCTCACCAAGAGCTTCTTATGTTTTTTGTATATCTTCAAAATTGTAGGTAATTCACTGACATGATATCTGATAAAGAAAGCATCTTGGGATTCAAAAATAACCATCTCAACTTCTAATTAGCTTTGTCATTTGTTATGATTGTTGTTTGCATTGGCTTTTATGTAAAATCAAGCTGAAATTAATTATTTAAAACTGGTTTAATTTTGAAACGCAATATAGAGTTATGTTCAGCCATTGTAGTTTATTATTTTCTCCCAGTTCATCTCTCTGAACAGGGAAGAAGTGCTTTAGGCTAAGGTAGGGTACGTTTGACTGCACTGTGAAGCAGCCAAGGCTTTCTGTTATGCCAGATGCCGTTTGTGGTGTTTGTGTACTGGATTTATTTAGAGGGTGTATGGTTTGGGACTGTACACGTCCTGAGCTTTTTTTTTTTTCTTTTCTTTACATTATACACCAAGAAATCAGCTGGTGGGCAGAATCAGACAATCAGACTTAGCAATTGGTCTGACATTCAAAAATCAGATTTTTATCAAATTAGCAATATATATATCTACTACCATGTTTAACTGGTCAAAATACTTTAGAGAATGGGTGCAGTTACTAAGTAGAGATGACTCTTTGTCTGCCATTACAGTATCAGTCAGGTGCTTGAAAAATAAGTTGGACTAAGAGACAAGATATAAGAAGTTGACATCTGAAATGTATTGTTGCTGAAGGAGAGTCGGAGTGAGCGAGACTTTAGATGCAAAAAAAAGCTGATAAAATCCATTTTATCAGTTGGATTTTATAAAATGTCTGTCAAAAACCACGCTGGTTTTGGCAACATTTCATTAATCTAAAATACAGATGATGCTGTTTTAGTAATTCTTACTATGCTAGTCCCCAATGTAAGATGCAAGAGAGTTTAAAATGTCAGCCTTTTATCATTGATTGAATCATTTAAACCCTGTTTTACAGCACGTTTGCACAGATAGTTTGACTTTGTCTTTTTAATCACCATTTGTGGCAGAACGGTTTGAATGAATACTATTCCAATGTTGTCTCATTAGAAAATGATCACAATATTGTAATCTTTGCATCTCTAGATGATGTGGTTTTGTTGGCCTATTGTTACCGAAGTGAGCTGATCTCGATTAGTAGAAAACCAAAATGGATTTTAGAGTGCACAGACTTTAATTCAATACATCAAAACACAATTACTTTTTACTGTAACTTTACACTTTCAACTTTGCTTTGTTGAGTTGGTATTTAAGCAAATTAAATAAATTTGAAATTCTGCATTAGTTGCTTGTATAGTGCTTTATGGTTCTCCAAGCAATTAGAAATGTTAGGCAACTATCCTGATAAGCCTGCATTAGCTACGCAGTGAGAAACAACTCGCCCCTTTTGTTTAATGACCTGAAAATGAAGTGCATCTCCTGAGAAAATGAAAGTGACCTTACAACATAAACCTCTGGATACGATAGGTCCTTTTGTCTGCTTGGCTACCACACTGACACGCATCCTTTCACAGAAAGTGTCCTCGATTCCCTCTGGACGCTTGTATAGTCTGTGAACACGCTGACCGATAAAGACCCACTGTTATCTTCAGATGGCAGATGCTGTGGTTCAATAACTAATGGAGGCATTCAAACACTTCTTTTTTTTATAGAGAAATCTGCACACACTTTGCATACATGTCACCATTTCACTTTAATATTTGTGCTTTATGTACAACTCTTTTATTTGGTTTACATTAGGTTGTTACATTTGCTGTAGTATTAGAATATTTGGTATAATATACCAAAATTTGGCTATTTGTAATTGCAGAAGAAATTAAATAAATCTATGTTTGCTCCCCCAAAATGCAGATTTTTAATTCAAAAGAAGATGGACTGAGTTTTGAATGCCATCAAGTCAATTTTTAAATTGAAATCACAATAAACTACCAGTACATAACAGTATATTTACCAACTGAAGGTCCCTTCTCTGAACTGCTGCATTGCAGTTTCTTTAATCCCTCAGGCTGCCTCCCTCATGAATTCTAATTTTAGCTTCAACTTCATAGGACAAGGGCAGGGTCAGTGTGTGAGAAATCAGGAAGAAACAGGTGTGTGTTTGCTGAAATATCTTTCTCTGACTGCTAGCTGACCCAGTAACTCTGAACCACCAGGGGCTCTACCCACCTTCACATTGGAACTAGGAAGTGGCATAGAAAGGAGCAGCTTGCTTCAAGTAATTGTAGTAGAGAATAACGAGCGCTCTGGTTTATGGCTCCCAACTGTGCTGGGTGTTCTGCAGTGGCTGTGTAATTCATGTGCATCTTTATAAGTTTATAAAAGGCTTGGAAAGATAAGGCAGCAGTTTTTCAAAAGTTTGCAAACAATTCATTACTTGTTCATCTGTTCTGTCAGATGTTGTCAGTTTACATTGCAGAGAGCAAAAAGTTTAAAGCTCCAGTAGGTAGCTTTTATAAACAATATGTTTTTTTTGTGTGTGTGTTGTTTTTTTTACATATTGTCTGTTTTCTATGTCGTGACTGTATGAAAGAAAAATAATCTTTGGAAAAAATCAAGCTCTTCTGCCTGCCTTTACATTTTTCCCATAAAGGTAAGTTGTCGCCATTAGGACATTGAGCAGCAAGTACATAAGCATGATTGACAGTGCTGATCCTTCTCCTTGCTCTGATTGGTTGTTTCTGACCGAGAGCAGATGTTAATAGGAGCATCAGATGGAGGTGGAGCAGCTTGATCTTCAGGTATTAAGAAATTAGACCCGAGGTCTAATCAGAGAGACACTGATAGAAATTTTGACCCAGCTGATCCTCTAATCTGGCAACGACGCCTAGAAAGCAACTTTCAGTCTGCTCAGACTGAAAGTTATTTCAAAGACAAATATCTGTGCAGTTTACTGGATGGGTCATATATTAGCCTACTATTACTGAAGCAGTACAAACGTTTGACGAGGAACATTAAGAAAAACTCAGCTTGTTAGTAAATTGAGCACCACAGATGCACTGACACAAGCCAAGGAAAATACATCTATATTTATATCCAACCCAATCTTATTTCAACTTTCTGGAAAATTAAATCTTCTAGGAATTTTTATTTGGCCAAAATAAAAGTTTACTTCCAAAAACCCAAACATTTTGTTTCAATGATTCATAAAATTTCTTACTATTTAGATAATGAGTAAAAGAAGCTAACTATGTTCAGTAAAGTTTTCAGTGGTCGTTAAAGATAATGGAGGTGAGCGTGTTTAATTCAGTGGACACTCTTTGGTTTCAAACCTCTTTTTCAGCCGGTAATGGCCTCTGTAATGAGCCTGTTCTTTATCCTGGATGACTCTCTAGAAATGCTCTGCTTGTTTTAAACAAATCCTTTTGTCTTTTATCTGCATTTTCAATTCCTTACAATATGCTACATTATTATTCTCCAAATCCATCTGTAGATTCTGAGGTTTAGAATCCCTTTAAGTCCTCACAAAGAGTTAGAGGTTAAAAGAAAGAAGTATAACAAGACTCGTAGTACGATGCTACTTTAAACAAACTTGTTTCTTCTGGAAGATGTTTCTAGTGTTGATGCATTTCCTCAGTACATCTGAGAATGCTTTTTAACAAGGTGAGCTGCAGTTTCAATCAGCATAGAAAGTGTGCTAGATCCCCCCCCCCCCTACGTTCCCTGTTGTTTATACACAGATATAGCAAGAGCTTTGATAACAGAACACAAACATTTCCATTCCACATGAGCTGCATGAATTGATTTTAGGATAAATCTTGTAGGTGGGTGTCTGTATTAGAGAGGCAGTGGAAAAGTGTGGAGGAGATCTGAAGCTTCACTCTTATTTCTCTTACGCATACCACAAAGCACCTTAAGGGCTTCTGTTAGCATCTAATGTATGTGGATTATATTTCAGGAGTTTTTCATTGGGCATCTTGAGCAGGACAGATAATCAAATCTGAGAGGATGACTTGTGATTAGGGCTCCACCCCGCTTACATATTTGTAGTCTGCATGAAATATGCTGTGGTTTGCCTGACAGGATGTAATCTTTCAACAAAGCCTGGTTTTAAAACTCATCTTTGCACTGATGGCATTCTGTTGAGTTGTTAATGGCATCATTTTGGCAGCAGGCTCTGGTGATTGTTTACCACTTATTATCTTGTTGGAGTTAACAAGTTTTATTACTGAGAGTGTAATTTCCACAGCTGTCCTGTGGTTTAGGTGCTCACTGATAAGTCTGTGTTGGCACCAATTATCTCCATTTGTGTTGAAAAGATGTATTCTAAGTACATCACCCTTGATTTCATTTGAATACAAAATGCATGTCTTTAAATAGTAGAGGTGTAAAGATGCATCCAGCTTACAGAAAGATATGATGCACAATAAGAAAATTACATTTTAGCAATGCCTTATTTTAGATTTTTACAGTTTGAGTTGAAGTTTAAAAATCACTCATTTGTGCATAAAATCCATAGCTGATGTAGAATAATCAAATTTAGGCTTGACTGGTCTATTACTGTCTTTATGAATGTCTCATACAAAAGGATTTGAAAATGCTCTCTTTTCTGATATTACTAATTGTTTAAATATTTACTTTTTTCTAAGCCCAGTGCAAACTAGAGATGATCAAACACACACTCATAAAAATAAAACAATAAATAATAGCATCATTGGTGGTTTACAGTTTCAAATGTCTTTGTTTTCCCTGCCAGATGCCCAAGATGTTGCTAGATAAATTATTTAATTTGGACTTCTTTAATGCTTTTTGTAAGAATGTACTGTTGGCTAAGATATAGTAGTTTACTGCTTCCCAACAAAGCGACCCATAAACTACTTCCTGTTTTACCTCAAAATAGGAGTTTCACATGTGGATGTAACATGATGCCAGGCTGAAAGCTCTCGCCTTCATACCCTGAGCCCATAATAACGGTTTAGATTCACCCTCAGGGCTTCCCAGAAAGTTTTGAGTTGTGGGCAGACAAAGCCCATGACTATTACTGGTATGCAGCATTAAAAACTAGTAGTGTTGTTCAGATATGTTTTAAGTCAATTTCATAAAATAATAAACTAATAATCACTAAGATTTTTTTTTTTTCAAATGTAAAAATTATTTAAATTTTGTAGGCATTAAATGCTTTTGGTAATTTTGTAGTCCTTTGTCACTTAATTTTTGATCTGAATATGTGATTCTGGTATAATTTAAATTTTTAAGTGGAGCCAGGAATTATTGACATGCATTCAAAATGGGTTATTTCTTTCTTTTTTCTCAAATTTATACATAAGGACCATGCATATGGCATGATTTGATTACCGGTGTGGAGTATAGGAAATATTTAGGAGTTTTCATGATTATTCCAGGACCCTGTCCTCTTCCCTGCCCCCTTTTGGTGAACTGCTTCCTGCACCACATGAAGTCACATGTGGACAGCAAATGCATATCTCCTAATGAGGGAGACCTAACTTTTGATGAGAAAAGTTGTGGCATTTTGAAATGGCAGTTGCCTCTAATAAAAGGTAATTCAGTTTATTCCCAAAAGTTGAAAGAAATATTGATCTAATAATTGCTACTAACACTAGATCAATCTACAATGAACCTTTCGCATAGTTTAAAGAAATTCACTAAATCCATTGTTGGAAATGAGAAACCAAGAGAAGCATTGTATAACATTTTGCAGCTTCATGTTAGGACAATTTTAAAGTTGTCGAAACGTAGACACAGCTACAACCCACGGGCCAGCACTGCGCATTCCAAATAAACTTTACTAAACATTACTTTGCATAGAAGAAAATGGCATTGCTATTGTTGAGTTTGAATGTCTGGACTTGAGAGTAAAAGATACCTGGTTTACAGTTGATATGTTGTGAGGTTGGGTGGTCTTAAATATCAGTGAGCTGAGATCAGCTGATGCTTGTACATAAATAATTCAGCAGTTGGCACTAAGCTGTCCAGGCCTTTTCAGTGCCAGTTTATCTTACACGTTACAACACAATGAACAAAATATCTCTACATACATACATTTGTCATCCCACAACAAGGGATCAATCTGTTCAGCCGTGAGCGTGTCTTGTCCTGCTGAGAAACCGTGGCTGCATTCCCGGTTCCCTGTTCAGGTTCCCCCCTGCCGTCTTCTCAGGTACAGAACATCCCTTGATCCACTCAGTGGAAGCAATTAGAGGATCCTGCTGTATCCTGTTAAGCTTAACTATTTATCAGTTAGGCACAGGATCTGATGTTTGTGAATTCGTATACATGAGTTAATGCCATCAAAGAGTCATAATTGTATTTCTTACAAGCAAGAAAAAGAATGCGAGAAAACTGGTTACTCGATCACTTCATTGGTTTATCATTAAAATATTTTAAAGAAAGGATGTGGTAGAATATTGGTTTTCAAATCAGGTTTTTAAGACCTGTTATACGTATTCTGGAAACTGGTTGTCTAGCTTCAGTGACTCACTTTGTTTGGTGCCACTGTCAATGATGTTTCTTTCAGCTGTGACTTTTAGTGAAAGTAAGATTATACTTTCTCCCGAAGGACCCATACTTCCATACTTTTACTATTACACACTTCAGAATATTGCACTTCTAAGGGTTTTTGATCAGTCCTTCCATCGTTTACAGGTTGTTAGAAATGCTGCATTTTGCTCCTTGAGGGAAGGCGAAAATGTAAGCTAATAACACCGTTGTTAGCTTTTTACCAGGATTATTTCAAGATTCTCTTAGTCTTCAAGACTCTTTGGTCTGGAACCATCTTTTCACTGTGACCTTTAACAATCTGCATCCAGAACCCTAAAGTCAAATAACCACATTTATTTGCAGTAGCTGGCACTGTTCTCCATGCCAACCTACCTCTTCACATTAATTTGTTCAGGGCATTAACCACTTTAAGAAACTCTCAAAGACCATGTTGACTTTGAACCCTAGTTAATATTGATAACCGGATTCTGCTTTTCAACCTTTCCTGTGTTTTAATGTATTTCAGAGTCTCTTGATCCTTTATTGTCTCCTCTTTGCCATCTGTATTTCTTGCTGTAAATCACCTTGGTGTAGCCCTTGTTGTTATAAAGTGTTATATAAATACAATAGACATTGACATTGAAATCGATGCCACTCTCCTCGGTATGCTGCCAACCCAATAACAAACCACCTGCCTTGCTACAGAAGTTTTGTGATTGCTCAAAAACAACTGGGGAACTCCCAAAAATTAGTTGTACAAATACTACCGAGGTGCAAAAAAAGAAAAAAGAAAAAAAAAAGGTTTATGCCAAGAAAAATATTTATTTCAGAAATGTGATGCTATTTTGTACAATCTGACAAGTGTGACCAGGAGAGTCCTGCAGATAAACACAGTTCCTGATGTTTATATAGCCTTAATTCTGTAAAACTGTTTCATTAAATTAACACAGTTAAATTGGCAAACAAATTAGTTGCATAGAATTGAAAGTATTTTGGCATAAAAAAAACATCTGTGTTCCGTTGAAGAATAAACCACAGACCATTGCTGATCTGCCTCAGTAAAATTTACAATTTTGTGACACTAATGTATTGGAGGGAGCTCAGGGACTCAAGAGAGACTTTTTTTCAAAGACTTTTCCTGTCAATGGAGCTTCCAGAGACTCTGAATATCACCTCTAAATCCGTCCTCTAACTTGTAGCCACAGTGTCCTTTAGGAAGTGTATCAGTCTCTCTTCCATTCATTGATGCTGCTTTATTGTGCAGCCCCCACTCTCCTCTTTCTCCTCCTCCTCCTACCACCCACTTTACACTCTGTTGATCAGCTCAGGAAAGGGAAAAAGCTTGTGTGAAACCTGAGGATCACTTGCAGACCTAAGAAAGCAGAAGAAGCACACCCTCTCTCTTTTACCTCAAGGTAAGGAAATGCCTGAAGGAACAGCTGATGGTTGCTTGATCTAAATTTCTTTGCATAGGATGATGCTAATCTCTGATCTGAGGCAACAGAACAAAAAGCTCTGCAGTTGGAGCAGCTGAGTGATCAGTGATATTTGGATTTAACTTCTGTTTGTATAATTGGACCTTCAGGGTGATGCATTCGTGGCTCATCCAAGGCTGGGTGTCATTTGATCGTGTTTTATTTAGCATTGTTTTCATTCTTGATGTATTGTTTCTCTTCCTTCTGATCACGTCAAACATATTTGCTGCTGTCATTTCAAAATCGGATATTGTTAAGCAAGAAGTAAGCAAGAGGGTATTGCTTGCTTTATTTATGTCTTCAAACCCAATGTAAAAACGGCATTAAAATAAAAATTTATCTTCTTGAAGCTGCAGCTCAGTACACATGAAATAAGGAATTATTTTTCTCAGAAAGGGCACACTGCAATGTTTTCCACTTTATTATGCTTGTGTATAACTGGAGGGTGAAGCATCCTAAAATTAGCATCTCTCCCAGTAGAGACACATCTGGCTCAGGAGAATTTGGTGAAATGAGATTTTAACTATTTTGGGGAAAACCTAATGTTTTGGTTTGTGTAGTGTAAATCTTTACAAATCATAAACTGGCTTTGAGGAACCTTAAATAAGGGGTGTAAAAGAATTGTGGACATGTCACATATTGTAGATTCTTGTCTAATTTTGGAGTAGAACAAACTCTGAACATGCTCCTTGTTTTGTATTTTCACAAAAACAAATAATTAGTGAATCTCAAACTGTGTTTTAAAGTATATCTATTCAGCACAAAATTATCCATTTGGATTTATATAAGTATTTAACCAAATATCCTCAAATGCAGTCAATTACTTAAAGCTGTGAAATGGTCCTTTAGTTTAGTGTCACTATAAACCTTCAAACCATGCCCTAACTTTAGTTTCGTCAGTTTTGTCAAAACAATGATTGAAATTTTTCTTTTTTATGCTTTTATAGCTAGAACAAAATTTCATGGATTGCAAACAGTGTGCCAAATCTGTTCAGAGAATAATCCAGTTCAGGTTTTATCAGTTTAAGCATTTTAGTTTCTGATCTAAAGATGATTAAATGCAAGCTGGACTCATTAAAAACTGTGGAAAAGCTCTTATTTACAATCCTGACTGTTTTGACATCCAATAAAAACCAAAAAACCGATGCCAACTTTATCATCATTAGCAGCTTATGGTTTGCCAAACATTACAAAAACCAATAAAAAGTGGCTCAAAAACATTAGCTGATCCTTTTTGTGTTTTGCATGAATAAATTGGAAAAGAGATTTAATCAATTTCAAACTGTTTTTTTATATCTGATGATCCAGTTCCTTGTTGAAATTCTGAATAGTAAAAGGGAATATATATATATTTAACTAGTCAATAGCCTTTTAGATTAGCACTGATTACAAAAAGTGCTCCAATGGAAGGCTGCACTGTATTAAGAAAACCCGTGATATGTTTTACACATCGTGATGCAAAACATATCACGATGTTATGATAACATAACTGTTATAATTGTCTCTGATTTAGGAGTTAATTGTGTTGACATTTTAATGTTACAAACAGATTCTATTTTTAGCATCAGTAGCTAACTGTTAGCCAGGTTTGCATATTCACCATGCTTAAAAACTATCTGATATGGCTTCTGACTCAACTAATTTTAAAATGCTCCTTTTTATTTTCCATAAATAGAAAATGTTTTATAAATCTTATACTGTATTCAAAAGAATCTCCTATTAGTCTGGAATTAGTGCTAAGCCTTTAATTTAGCATTAACAAACAGGTCCAAAAGAGATGCTACTGGTTAACCATTAGCTTTGTGGGACAGACTTCATTTTGACAAAAGAATATCAGGCTGTTTTAATAATTCACGATGTTGAGGTATGAGATCTTGTAACACCATTGGTGTCAAGGGATACTTAAAGTACCAGGCATAGTACTGGTACTTTAACTTGTAACTATTTTTGGACACCACCTTGGTAGGGACCGTTTGTGTTTTTGTTAGCCAGTGCAAATGGGTAAACGTTTGATTAAGCTTTCTGATATTACTTTTTTTTGCAGAAAAGTCACAGAAATCTGCTTGAATGCATTTTTGCCATCCTTTTTATATCAAGTTATGTTTTTTTTCCACTGATACATTAGTGAGCTGTGAGGCATGTGTTCACCAACCAAGGGAACCCAGTGGATGGAAGACCAGCTGCACTTGCATAAAAACCATGGCTTCTCCAAGAAAGTCCTACTTAACTGTTGGTTGGTGCGCCGCATTGTAACCTGGGCCTCTCCACACCCTAAAGGTACCATAGCAGCAAGCTAGTCGAGATAAGAATGACCATATAGATGCAAAAATCTGAAAACCTTTTTGGTAATTAACCTATTTGCAGTTTTATGTTCTTGGATTTTTCTGTAGAACATCAAGTTACAGAAATTTGCCAATTTACAGATGTTTTGTTAGAGCAAAATGAAACAACCTGGACACAATGCTGTTTGACACACTATTGGCTGGCATTAGCAAAGAAATCATTAGTATAAAGTAGTTTATTTATGGAGCGTTTTTACCTGAAATTAACAGCAACAGAATTTCAAAGATCCAACAGCTAAATCTAAATAAAAAATCCCTCTGCACAGTTTAAAGTGCAGTAACCTTATATTGTTGGATCATAAAGGATCACCTGTGAAATATGACCACAACTGATGATGCCTTGAACAGGTCCCGTGAATTACTTTTGTTTGTATCTCATTCTGTATTGATTCCTTGCCAGGATGTATAATCTCAACAGACCTCTGACATTTTTCTGCAGAAAGAGGTTTATTATAAAGAAACCCTTCAGCACAGAAATAAAGCCTTTCTCTCTTATAAAGAAAAAGACAAATCTCTCTTGCTGTGGTATTGTTTTTAAAAGTCCATTTTATAAATTGATTTGTATTTATGAGTTGTTTCATTCACTGACAATTGTAGATGCATTACTTTTTAAACAATCCAAATCAAATTATTACCCTAGCATTAAACCCAAAAAGATTTTATTGATGTATGCAGATTTATTTCTCTCCTAAAAGGCCCCTAGTGTAGTCAGAAAAACATGGATGGTTGGAGAAGGCAGTTTTGTCCTTCTCTATCTAGTCGCTTCTTTGGATTTGCTGTGTATCTCAGCTGCATTTCTGACATTACCATAAAACGTGGAGACAGATGTTCTCCAATTCTGTTCTGCCTTGTCAGTTGTTATGATAAACGAGTTGAGTTTGGCTTTAATTTAGCATGCTAATAGACTGTGATGAATATTACTGTAGGGAATCCTAAAGCACATCTGTGATTATTTGTTTCCCTGCAGAGGAAGAAAAATGACAAAAAGCCATTTTCTTGTCTTGATTATTTGTAGTTGGTGCTGATTAGGTTTATGTCAAAAGGGCAGGTGCAGTTTGTAGATCAAATAATCCAACTTTTCTTGTTGTTGTGTATACACTCCATTTTTGTGTGTGTAGCTGTGAGGTTGTCATTTGAATCTATATTTCTATTCATATTAGTCAGGCACCTGGAGCTGCAGCAGGGTCCAGGTGTTGCTGATGGCTTCATTGATATTAGACTTTCTTTTCTTTCTTATTGGAAATTAATTCTTCTATCCCAAAGCAGGCTGCTTTTCTTTGACTGTGCCATGCTGCTGAAGTTATAGGTAGCTGCATGAAACTGACAAACCACTGCAACTTTTGCCAAAGGTATTCATACCATAAAGCTGCCGTAAAGCTTAATGCATTTTACTGTGCTTTATGACCAACCCGACACAAAGAGGCAAATAAGTGTAAAAGGAGAAAGAAAATAATAAATGGTTATTTGTTTCTGCAGTTTTTATTTTGAACTTAATTTTAATTGTGGGGTGTGCATTCATAATCAGCCACCTATGATATGATGCCCTTGATTAATATTTGGTGCAGCCAATTGTCTTCAGAAATCACCTAATTAGTAAACATATATTTGACCGTTTGGTGAAAGTCTCCCAGGTTTGTTGAACAAACAGCATCATGATCTTGAAAATCAATGTTTACCTTTTCATTCGGTCTGACTGAGCTTGAACTGTTACAGAAGAATGTTGCAGCTGCAGTGAAAAGTGATTCTGCATTAACTTGGAAGGCTGTACATAAATCCACACTACAGATTTTTATTTGTAGGGAATTTATTAAACATTTTTCTTATTATTTNCNAGTTTAATGATCAGAATATTCACTATTTTGTGTTGTTCTATTCAAAGAAACCAAAGTTTATGTTTGTAATTCAAGGATTTAAGGGATACAAACACTTTATTTTTCCACAGGTCACTGTGAAATCATTGTATAGTGAATTTTCTTCTCCAGTTTTTCATGTAATAGACATGTTTTTGAGTTGCACCTCACCATTTTCCCGCTTATTCGCACAACATATGGGTCTCTTGTCTCTTCTCATTAGGTGGTGTCTTATATTAATGATATCTTCCCTCCTGTGTCGCTCAAAATAACCTCTCGGCATGCAAATGATCATGCTATAAACCTGCCAGGTGGCAGTAGTACCCTCTGGACGTTCAGGCTCCCAAACATGGCCATGCTCAGTAGAGCGTCCAGGAATAAGCAAACCCCATGTTGCTTTCTCGTGCTTGAAGAGGAGATTTAATGAATCACTGCTGTCACTTCAATGCAGGCTTGCATAAGAACTGTAATATCTTGGGTTGAAAACTGTCTTAATGCTGATATTCATGTGTGACATCACAAGAACTGTATACTTATTAGAGTTAACCTAAAATCAAAAACTTTTTCTTTTCATTTGAAATGAAACGGTTGCACAGTGCAGTGCAGTGGTGATTAAAACTCTGGTAAAAATTGTTTTTCAATGTTAGATATTTTGCATATATACATGTATTTCTGTGAATAATTATCAGATAAAATGCAATTTATTCAAATTTACTCAAATGCAATGAAAGATGATAGGAAAAACAACTTTCAACTTCTTTTAGTCCAGATTACTTCAATGAATTTACTGTGATGATAGGTCAGGTTAATTTACTTTGCATTCTGGCTGAATTGAAGTTGCTTTAAGATGGAGTGGTGCTTGAAATAATTGTTTTCCTCAATTCAAAAATATTGAAAAGTGACTTTAATTTCAACCCATTAAACCATTTATCAAGTTATTAAGAACTTGAGGGGTTTTTTTTTAACATTGAGTGGCGTGTCTTAAGGCAAAATGACAAGCAAGTGGCTCAGGGATCAATATTTAAATTTTTACAGTCTGAAAACTTCCCACATCTTGAAAGCATAAAGAAACTGTGGTTTGTCCCCAGAAAACAGTTACACAACAAAACCCAGACCCTTGAGAAATGTTCCCTGGGAAAACTGCAGAAGTCTCAAAATGGAAAGGTCAACACTATGAATATTTATTCTTCACAGAAACATTTCAAAATTAAAGCCTGTGAAATTATTATGGAACTTCATTATTCCATAGAACCTTCTAGAAAAGATCAGGCTGTTATAAAACTGCAAATCTTGTGAAAAATTATGTTTCTGTGTGACTGTACATTTGAGACTCTTTCATTGCCGTCAGTGTAGATATACATTCATGCTCATAATCTCAGCTGCCAGCAGATGGCAGCAGAGCACATGTGATTTTGCCAGTAACTGCATTCAGAATTGATTGCCAGCCTAATTTGCTAATTTAACTCATAAAGAATAATATAGCGTAATTGTTACATATGTCTGTAATTTGCTGCAGAAGCGCAAAATATAAAAACAGAATTTAAAACTCACCAAGTATGCATTATGTATATGTTTGTGTCCACATGGAATGACTGTGGATAGAATATCAATATCATTGCTGTTTAACAAAATTTAATTCACCAGCTCTGCAGGATGAGACCCACCCCAATATCATAACAGCCCCTCCAACAGTCTGGTTCTGAAACCATCATAAATTTTCTACGTCGCTGCACTGCACCAGTAACTCGGTGGCTCTAAAAGCTCCCCCTGTTGCAGTGAATAGTGATACAGCCCGGATTTTTAATATGAAGATCAGGAGATGCAAATAAGGATATTTTTCTGCATTCTGCTATGCCTGGACACCCATAACAAAGGTCCATTAGCTTTGATTCATGGTACTTATCAACTGCTTTATGGAGGATTCAGCATAGTAAAACACGGTTTGCCTAACATGCTTTAAAAAATTTATTTAACATGCTTTAAAAAATCAATTTATTCATGGTGCATCTTAATCCCACTTTTTTATATTTATTTCTTGAATTTTTTATAGCTTTTTCACCTTTTAAACAATGTGGCCAGTGTTACACAGATCAATAAAACACTTCAGAGGTGCAGGCTTTGACACGCTGTTCTGCAGACACAAAGCATGTGCAGGCTGTAGTTCACTCTGGACCAGTGTGCTGCAGAATACATTCACCTTCAGGCTGCGGCTGAGGGTCGTGTCCTTCAGGGAGCAGGGGGAATGGCCAAATTGATTTATTTCTGCTTCAACCAATTTGAGGCTAATGAATCCACATGAGAAAGTACATGTGGTGCTCTTAATATCTTCAGTATTGTCCAATTCAAATCCCACAGTTACCTGAGAATAAGTTGAAATGAGCTGTGGAGAATTTACAGCCCCATCCAGAAGTTGGAATATCAGTTTCCTACAAAGACCCTTGAACCTTGATATCTAATGCTACATTATGCAGAACCTGTAAGCCTTTATTAAAAGACTGACACAGTGGGAGTGAGGGAGACCCACAAACCGGAAAAGCAAATCTCTTGCTGCAGCGAAGCAACATTTTTCCATTTTAATCTTTTTCCCACTTGGTCAAGAGTCCAGGCCTCTGTAGGGCCAAGGTGGAAATTGAAAGAGGCAATGATGGATTGGAGGAGAAGTTGAGGCAGCATGCAGCCTCTCAGTTTGGAGCGTAGGAGAAAGAGAGCGATTGCCATGGGGGACCGCTGGCCGGCCGAGACGCACACATGTCAGGCTGTCATTTGATTCATGTGTTGGGAAAAATTACATCTGGGGAAAGAATAAAGGGGATCCAAAGGTGATACTTTTTCTCTGATGTTGGTGTCATTTATAGAGCTGGCTTATGCAGTTAATAGCCAGAGATGGGATGTTACATCGGTGAGGAAAAGAAATAAAGTTGTTGAAATACCGTCTCTGCATTCTTGTGTCCAGAGATGCATAAATGTCAATCAACTGATCCGCTGTTGTTTTAAAAACCTATTTTTAACAACCGTTCAGATTTAAGTTTAGACTTATAAAACTTGGTCTCATTTCTTTAAATGGCTCCAATACAAACCTTTTTTTTTTTTTTTTTTGTTGATTTGCAAAAAGTAGATGTCACAGTCATTAAAGGAGAAAGACAAGTTTTGAATTTATTTATTGTGGTTTAATTTATAAAATGAGAAATATTTGGCATTTATTATGGGTTATTCTAGAAAATAATTGCCAGCAATGGTTTGATTCCACTGATACTCTCTCTTAAAACTTTACAAACGAACACCATGTAGAAGCTACAAAATTCAGGATTCAAGAAGGACTTTGAACAAAGTTGCACATGAATGAGCCCTTTGATTCTCGACTAGCATCACCTACAACCTTCACATTTCTGTTCATAAACGGGGATTAGCATCCAATAGCCAGGGATTAGCAGGGAATGGGCAACTATTTGCTTTGTTTGGCACCTGAACTAGCATGTTGACAGACGAAAACTCTCACACTTTATCCTGTCGATTGAGTTTAGAAACTGAGATGCTTCTCTTTTCAACATAGACGGTCCACTGGCATTGGCTGAAACCAATCTGGGTTCTTTTGTCCAGGTCATTTGAGGAGCTCACTGTTAATCATTAAAGATGCATTTCCTGTCACACGCTGCTTATTTTGCACAAACCTGGTTTTGTTCAATTCAAAGAGTGGGCAATTAGTGCTTTGTAGGTTCTTTGTTTTCTTAAATAGCCTTTAAGTTGCCATTTAAAATACTGAAAATGGTTATAAATGTGAATCTGGCTTTCTGACTTGAAATAATAAATATCAGTTATATTACACCATTGCAAGTCGAGCTCTAACCCAAAAAATCATATGATAAAACTTAAAATAATTTGGGGGGAAAAAAGGTTCATTTTCTCAGTAAACTATTAATTCATTAAGTGGAACAACACAAAATCTTCTGAGATATGAAAGTTTTACATCTATTTAGAGACTGCAAGAATCTAGGGAAATTGGTACTAAGCTAAATCCCATTAATCATCAGCTGCTTAAGAAGAACTTAATATAAACCTAGCGACTCTCTTTTCCACATTTCTACAGGTGATAAAGTCTTTTGCCGTTAACCTACTTCAGTCAACTTTTCGTAGCGCCGTCCTGGGCCAGCTATAAATAGACTCTCCTGATTAGTTCCAGGCACAGTGAAACCATGCAAGACTTTGGTTGCTGCAGGGCAAAACTGACTTTCGTCTCCATGCATCACTCTGCTGTAAAACACCTGTCGCTATTGCGGCCTAATTTATTTCCATTGCTCTGGTCAGGCACTAGCGCAGCAGCAGGCCCAGGTTCACCACCAGGCCTCAGAGAGCGGGTTGCTTCCCCCTCCGACCTGGTCGGGTTTTTTTTTTTTTGTTTTTTTGTTTTTTTCCCCCCCTGAGATGGTGTGATGTATTTAATGTGCAACACTGTTGATGAGCATTCCTGGCTAATGGTAATTAGGTATTTCAGGATGAGGGTTAGGTGATCTGCTCTAAATATCGTATGACTGTTGCGCGGGATACGATTACAAGGCAAATCACACCCACACGTTTAGCCGAGCATACATGATCACATGATTAGTGGTGCATCCTGCTGCAGCTCATTTATAAATCCACGTCGGTTTTTACTGCTCTCGTTTTTAGCGCACGACATGTTATCTGCTTCACATCAGGAAATAAGTGACGCGTTTCTCTTGTAATGGCAGACCATGCATCATCACACGTAAAGTAACTAAGCAAAACTTTATTAATATAGAACATTTTAAGATAAAAATCATTAAGTACCTCAACAACCAGGTAATATAAACCCAAGATGCATGAAACATAAGCAGATTTATAAAGCTGTTTTTAGATTACTTTTAAAGGAAGTCACTGAGTCTGTTGGTCTCTGACAGAGATTTCATGTTTAAGTGTGAGATTTTTGTTAGTTGCAAGCAAATCTGCCAGATTTATGTTTGAGAAGAGATTAGATAAATTATTCAGAATTAAGTACCAAAGATGGTTTCTAAAACCAACATGGTCTCAGTAAAATGAATTGATTTTGGTTTTAAATGAAGTCCTAAATGCAATCACACTGAGGTTAAAATATTAATGATATTGATTTTTTTTTATTCTGAAAGAGGAGCTTTTGTTTTATTATGTCAGTTCATGCTCTTCGTCCTGTACTCATGTCTCAAAACATCAGATTAAGTATAAATATTTTATTGTTTCAGTATTCTCTGTATGTGCCAGTATCCTGCAGTAAAAAAATTGATGTTCTCATCTCCATGTTGACCGCTGCAGCAGAGAAAGACATGTGAGGCATCACATGATACAGAAAAAAGAATAGAAGACTTAAAGGACGACAATGGAGAGGATGAGAGGAAGTGTTGAGTAAGTAGGAGGAGAGGGCGGATTGGATAATGAAGGAGAGCATACAGTGTAAAAAGAGACAGATGGCTGAAGGTGGATGCTCTGTCCAAAGTGGGGCAGGAAAGTGACATTTTAACAGGGGAAATTGGATGATTCCCAAATACCTATTGGCCGAAAACTTGGCATACAGCAGGTTGGTGCATTCCAACTTTGGTCGTCAAGGCACACAGCTCTGCATGTTTCAGATGTTTTCCTGCTTTAACACACCTGATTCAGATGATTACACTTCAGTCAAAATCCCGTTAATCACCCATCAATTGAAATTGGGTGTGAAGAAGCAGGGAATCGCCTCGGACATGCAGGGCAGTGTGGCTTGAGGACCAGGGTTGGGTTGCAGGAGATGATCAAGTGGACTTCTTGTTGTATAAATCTCTTCACTAGATCCCTTTCAGATTCTGTACTATAGCTGTTGAAACTTTTTTTTTTTTTTTTTACTTTCCACTTGTTCAACTTCACCATTTCCAAAGACACTCTTCAGCTTCACATGAAACATAGCAGCTTTTCATTAATGCAACGACACAGTAAGGACGTCCTCCATCTGTTTCTGCTCTGTTAACGCCACCTATCCCATTTTCTTTCTCTTGAGGGGGAAACCAGGAGCGCCGGTGCTCCCAGCAGGCAAGGCCCATCTTTCTCAAGTAACCATTGTGGCTTGTGCATGTCTGTCTGTAGCAGAAGTGAGCCCTGTTGAAATTAGGTCAACAGACCACACCAGGGCTGCTGCGGGACACCAAACAAAATGAGGTCATGGAAAAGAGACAATTCCCTGTTGGCCTGCGGAGCTTTTTAGCATGGCACAATATATTCTTTGTTATGACAGTTAAGTCCATCTCAGCACTAACACGACGGCTCACCAGAATAAATTGCCTATGAGTTCTCTTTGTGTTTGACATTGTTAGACCTCTTAAAATAACAATAGCTATTATAGAATACTAATACTTCCTCATTATGCCCAGAGTAAAGTACACAAGCCACGAGTTGAGTCTCTAAGCGTCTCTTCGTTGAGCGAATGGCTGTGTTACACATGACAACCTTTACATATCACAGTGAAACTGAAATTACTAATGCTGTTTACAAGGCACGGTGTTATAGCAGCTAAATGTGCGCTTGGTAGCACATTAGCCCACCACATATCTAAGCGTTTCCTTCTAGTTCTTAAGAGTGTTACTGGCAGTACACTCCTACAGATGAATTTCGAACATGATGGCCCCCCAGTAATTATACCACTAATGATCATTTGTACTGCATGGTGGCGGGTGTAATTTGACCATTCCCTTGGCGGCAACTAAGTTATTTTATTTTTCTCATCTTGAAGGCAGTCATTCAGTAAATAGCCCTTTGGATGAGAAATTAGAGTTCTGCCCTAAAGTGACAGAAGGGTTCAAAGAAAGCACTTTGGAAGTGGCTGCAGTGAATTAAAAGTTTGTTGGTGGGATGTGTGTCTGACTACAACTGGGAGCCGCAATCCAAATTAGGGTTACTTTATGTTTTTTGAGACTAGATAGTATGAACAGCAGCTGCATTGCTTCCAGCTATAAATTGGATCATCAAATAAATAAGGAAATGTCTGACCCATTTCTCCTTCAGTGCTAATATGGTGGCCTGCAAGTAAATAAGCTGTAATATTACCCTTTAATCAAATAGTAAGCCTCTCTCACTACAAATTCCCTCTACATACCTAAGAGCATGCATACATTATTATTAGAGCAAATGGCTCACTATGCCTAAAATAGCTGCTGAACACTGCTGCCCAGCTGCAGATGTTAAAGTGGTGGACGAAAACAAGTCGAGTCAGCTTTATGTTTCAAGAAAGGATCAAATTGATTTGTTGGGAGTTAAGTGTTCCTCTTGGTAGAGGTGCGGCTGGAGAGTATTTACGGTCTGCTACACCCACGTCTGGGCTCATGCTTATCTATAAATAGCCACAGATGGGTACAGGGCCACATCTGGCAGAGAGAGGCTGCGGGCCACCATTTTACAGACGTGTCGTGTAATCAGAAATGTTTACTTCCTTCACACTCACTCAGGCAATTCTACTGTGTAACACTATGCAGATAAAACTGTTGCAAGCAAGACGTATTGCTATGAGGAATTAATCGACCTGTTCTTTGTTTTTATGTTCCCTCAAACACTTGCGTAGCTAATCGACTGTAGTTTGACTATCTTGCTCTACTGCTATGCTCAAAATAACAATGTGTTTAAAAATTGAGCTAATATCAAAACTCATGTAGCTTATATTTTCATTACTATTTTATCACTCCACAGAAAGTAAGGGAAAATGCAGGGTCTTCCCTAGAAGACTTCTCAAAGGACGCACTCTTCCCTTACATGTTATGGGCTGTGACGCTCCTACAATTTTTAACGTTTTGAAGAAAACATAAATGGTGATGTTATGGTAGAAGAGCAGAATAAAGAGCAGCACTGGTCACAGCGGCATCATGCCAGTGATCACTCCCAAACTGGATGTACAGATCTTGTCACGGTTGCTGTGTTCATTGCATTGCACCACACCTGGTGGTTTCAATAAATACAGTATAGTCTAAGCAAGAAGCTAACAAACTGGCCACAATCACGTCAATGAGTAAAGTAACGCAATAAGTCCCTCGTTCAGAGAAAATTTCAAACAGCTATTCCTGATACTTGTTGGGGCAATGACTTAAAAAAATATGTTCTCATTTGTGTTTGTAGGAGCTTCCATCATATGTTAAGTTTACATTGTGTCATTTGTTTTGGACATAACATTTGAAAATCCTTTTATTTTATTTTTAAGGGTGCATAAAAGACAATTTTTGTTTGCACGTCTGCTTATTTCTGTGTAATGTTAGTTTTATCATGTATACCATTCATCCAGGGTTGAAAAAAAGAGAGGAGGATGATTTGAAAAACATGGACAAAAACATTTTCTTGTTTGCTCCAAGATGCTAACACAGTCCTTTGTGACATTTTGGTTCTTTTCATTTGGTGGAAAAAAAAATCTCTTAAAACTTTAAGTAGAAAATATATAATTCACTCTCTTTGATTCAACAATATCTTTAAATTAACTTTAGGTCCAACACAAGGTTTAAACAACTGTTGTGAGTTTGAAGGAGTTAATGAACAACATCCTGATTTTTATCCATTCTTCCATGAGTTAATTATTCCAGGCATGCTCTTATTGATAATTTCATAAAAAACAAAAAAAAGACTTTGAGCTGCAGTGGAAAGTGTTTTTCTTCTTCAAAGCAATAAAGGATGAAGAAAATGGAGTTGCTACATGTGAGGGGGTTTATTCTTAAATTTTTTCCAAAGTGGGGCAAAAAGAAAATATCTTCTTTCTTCTCTTGCAGCGTAAAGTAATTTTGTCTCTGTATTAGAACACTGTGTAGCTCCTTTTGCTCTGGGCTGGTTAATTATAAAAGGGACCATTCACCAAATCCTAGTTGTTCCCTGGGGACCTCCAGACTTTTATTATGCAAGGTTGTTTCACCACCCTTACTGTAAATATTAAGAACACATTTATTCCTCAGATGGGGCTGAATGCTGTAGTGTGTGAAATAAAAAGCAGACGTGTACGTACACATCTGAAGAAACTATGCACAAGTGTCGACATACATCAGATTAAATGTTTTTTTAAAATGTTTGAGAATAGTTAGATTTGATGTTTTAGCAAAAAAAAAAAAAAAAAATTAAGGTTTGAGTTTTGTCATGCAAGTTTCCGGTGACAAGTGTCATAAATATGGATGTAATGACCAGTAATGTGTGATTTATAAACAAGAACAGGGTGCAAAAGTTTGAAATTGTTCATTTCTTTAATCACTCAAAATCACGCAAAAAATTACTGTTATGGCAACGTGACGTCCACATTTTATTTAAATTTATAAAAACTCAACAATCTGTCAATAAGACATTTAATTCCCACACTTGCTAAGAAAATGTTAAGAGACACGCAACACATAAATGAAAATAAGAAAATGATGAGTTGGCTCTTGAGGCGTAGCTGTGAAGCGGTAAACCTTCAGCTTTGTTCTCTTTTCTCCTCTCTGTCAAGGCTCCAGGCTGCGTCTGCTACATTATTAGAGAGCCATCCAAAAGGTGGCCTTGGTGAGTTTGCTCCAGCAGACAATAGCTCTTATCAATGATTTAAGAGTTTTAGGATTAATGTTCTCATTCAAGCCTAATGCCCAATCTGTCCTGTGCTTCAGTGACTCCCAGCTTTGCAGGAAATCTGTTGTTAAAGGCCATACAAGGAGGAAAATGTCGCTATAAACAAAAGCTGCTTGGAGCATGCAGTCCTTCACCAAGGCCAGTGCCTCGTCTTCCAGTTTTAGAGACTGATCTGAATCTGAACCAAAATGTAATTTGGTTCTGCTTGCTCCACCTCTGCACTTCTCCCCCTCCACTCGCCTTCCTCCCAGCTGTGAAATGTGGTTCGGGACTGAAGCTTTTTTTTTTTTTTCTTCTGCGTTATCTTGCTGACAAACACACAAACACCTCTGACAACACATCTCTTCCTTGCTATGCAGCAATGGGAAGATGCAGCACTTTCCTGGCTGTTGTACCAATATGCATTCTGTGGATGTACTGTTGTATTTTTACAGGCGTTCATCCACATAAGACCACTTTCTTAACAAAAAGGCTCCGTTTTGCCCCACATTCAGAGCTCTGGAGAGTTTAAGTAAGACCAATTCACTTCTAATCAGTTCCATCACATAACGGACTCTGTTATAAAACTGTGAAATTATTCGTTTTTCTTTACTTAATAGTAGGAAGATATGAAACATGTTAATTCGGTCCTAAAGGACAGAAGTATTTTTCTCCTATAAAAACGATATTGAGTTCAACCTCCCTGAGCAGTTTCCTTGGCCAGAATATCGAGATCAATGCCCTAGAAAATCTTTAATTTTATTCACATCCTATATTTGGACATGTTTCCACTTAAATCCACACACGCAGCAACATTTTGAACTTTCCTGGGCTGTAAATAAAAAAATACTGAGATTAAGCTGTTTTCCTATGCATCATAATTGATTGTGCTGTCAGTGAAGGGCAAACCTAATGCATCATCCTCATTTCAGATAAAAGCAGAAGCAGCAGCAGCATAAAGCCCTTAAATTTAAATGCCATTTGCATTTACCTGGTGTCCTTTTCGCCCCATTGTGTCTCTGAATGTCCTTTGAAAATTGCAAATGTTTCTCTTTTTGGTTTGCCTATCTAAAGAGGTGGTGGGCATCAGCTCTGTAAACATGGGGTGCTGACAGTTTTAGGATCACTGTTGACATGCACAGTCAGAATGAGTGAGATTGTGAAAAGGAGGTTGAAGTTTATTAGTTCGTCAATGAATTATTGCAGGTTTTCTCACTTAAATCCTTTCGTTTGCACCACAAACAAATCCCACCAAGTAAAATGAAGATTGATACGCAGCAGTATTTTTTGGAAAGCTGAAAACCCAGTGTAACTTTTTTGTAAAACTGAGAATTGTTCTAGGTGCTCTTCACTTGTAAATAATGTAGCAGACGCAGTCACCTCTCCTTTACACTTGGGTTTCTCTTCTTGCTATACACTTAATCTAAGTAACACTGACAGATCACCTCTCAGAGGAAAGGCTGACGGTTTGTGATCCAGTTACTTCACCCTGTGCTGCCGTGGTTAGGTTTCCTCAACAGTTTATTCAAAACCTCTGCAGCATTGTTTGTGCTAGAGATTTTGATAACTAAACTTTGTTCTAGAGTGGGGCTTCTGTTGTGTTGAACACTAATATTTGGATTTGACCAGAAACTTTCCCTGATCAAATCCCTTAAGCAAACCCAGACTCTTGACCTCTAACCGTGCCTTTCAGGTCATTCTTTAATCTGAGATCCATGTGTTTTTGTTTTTGCTTGTTTTTTTTCACTTTGTTTTTTTTTTTTTTTTTTTTTTTTTACCCTGATAAAGAATGGGGGTAGAAGTTGTTACTATGCTCAGGAGATGCCCACAAACTTGTGAGATCTAGTGATAAATGGCTGCAGAAGTAGATAAAGTACATAGTGCGCACAGAGCAGAGGCACATTATGATCCACCAGAGTCCAGCTGATCTGTTGCTCTGCAGATAGCATGCTAGTAGTGCAAACAACTTTGTTTGTATTTTAGGCACTGAGCGAATTTGAAAAGCTTTCATGGGGATCATTAGGCAACGTGTTTCTCCTTCTGCTTTGCTGAATGCAATGAGTTGTAAGTCTTTGTTTCTGCAGGCTCTGCAACATGCTGTGAAAGCACACATGGGCCATGCTTTTGACCGGTCAACTTCTGTGATGTTAAAGAACGAAGTAATCCATAAATCTGGATTTTTAATGGATTTTTTTCCCCGTTTATTTTGGAACGAAGATCTGAAAAGATCTCAAGAGAGGCGGCTCCTCACAGTCTGTGTTATTGGTGAGATATTCTGTAAAAGGCAAACCTTGGGTGATAATGACCATTCACACTCGCAAGAGTTATTGTCCAACGCCAGACACCAACCCAGGGGTGGTCATTGGTTTTTTTCTTTCTCTTATTTGCATACACTGTTCACAGAAAGTTAGGGATATTTGGAGTTTGGGTAAAACAAAAGCTAACAGTGGCTGCCACATCCGTTCCAGTTTGACGACGACGTCTCATGCTGTTCGCAAGTCTTATTTTTTTGCTGAGACATTGCATCCCTTTCTTGTTGAAGGGCAGCCATCAGAGATATGAGCAGCTTTGTATTGACTAGACACACCTGCCCACCATCACCAAAACTTTCATGTTTATTATGACACCTGAGTAAAATTTTTCTGTCTGCTTGAAATCTTTGTTGGTGCTAAGTCTTACCTAAATTGTGGTCTCCTAAAATGTAGACATATCTAGTAGAACAACAAAGAGTGAAAGGCTTACAGAAGGAGGGTTAGCAGAGTGTTGAAAGAATCCTCAGTAAGCCTTCAAGCACAATCCAGAGGAGCTTAATTTTGACTGCCCGGTATTTTGAAAACTATGAAAAGAAATGGAACAAAGGTGAAAGTGGTTTCAGTGTTTCTGCATATTTTAAGAGCCTTCGGGTTTGTACTCAACAAAAGAAAAATTGCTGGTTGATATTGCACATCTAACCCTCGCAAGCCCTACTGGCTAGTATGCTGAGTTCACAGTGTGTGTAATGGAAAAATGTGATCCCAACAGTGAATGAGAATTGGGCATTAAGCCTCGCAGTGCAAAAAGTAGCTTTTGTCAGCAGCCCAATAATATAAGACCTAATGCCCCTTGGAAAAGAGCAGAAAGTAAATTTTGCCTTTTCAAAGCCAATCAAAATGCCAGCAGGAGGAAATAAAGCATTCATCTTTAAAGAGGTGTCTTATCCTGTTCTGGGCTGAAGTTTCTCTGAATGGAAGAGTTTTCCAGTCAGACTCCTTTTTTTTTTTTTTTAAAGCTCTGTGTGAGGGGACACAACGTACAAAGCAAGTCACCGTTATCAGCGTCTCGTTCAAGGGCCTTCATCTCCCCAAATAGCCCTGAAAGATATCACAGTGTAGATAAAATGTCTGCTGTGAGTCTGAGTAGTAATGACAGATATACAGCAGCGTGTTCTCACTGGAACGAAGTGGAGATAGCATTTCAGGTTTCAGGTGCCGTTCTGAGTATCCCATCAGCAGATTTATAATGAAGGGGATTACATTAGGTTCCCATAATGACCTTTTTAAAAGCAAACTCGAGTCTAAAAGAATGGCCATGAATGCCAATGAAGACACACTGGTGAAGCGTTTTTTTTAAGCCGTCATTCATTTATAACGATAATGTAGCATTCCTAAAGCAGAATGCATGCGGTTAGTGTTTTTGTGAAGTTATAATAGGAAAGTAAAGGGGCATGTCATAAGCTTTTCACTGACGCCGAAAGGAGCAGTCAGGCTAACATTAGTACGCTGATGTCATAAGCAATTCATTACCGTCTTCAGATATCGACCAGGCTCTTATCTCCTGAAACGTTCTGCATTTTCACTGCTACTGTTAACCTTTTGTACAGGAAAAGCTACAAATGGATGTGTTCAACACTTATAAATGACTTCAGGGTTTCCTGGAGGTGAATTTATTCACATTAGCTGCCGTTTTTTAAATGAATTGTCACTATCCATTGGACTGGCTTAAGGGAAACTCGTTCATTTAAGTCTTACATCTGTTCTTGTTTTGATAAACTCTGTGCTTTACTCTTCAAGGCCAGTTCTTCATGTTTTACACATGATTAATGAAGATTGCAGTGGACCTTCTGGTAATGGTTACACTTTCACAGTTTTTGCATTGGGTATGTGCTCCATCAGTTTCCCATTGACAAAATCAATAATGAGGATTATATTAAGTTCACCATAGGTGAGCAACCCAGCATGGATAAGAGGGAAAGACGGATAACATGGTTCCTGCAGTGAAATCCACATCCCAACTAGCAAATTGGAGTCCCCCCACTAAACCAAAACAAAAACCTCTTACTGTGTCAAACAGCATCACATTTGTAACTGTACTTGTACATCATTGAGGAAAGGGAATGCTTTTGTCGTTTTGAACCTTTTGAAAAACATCTCTTCAAAAGCCAGGATTGAAACTCGAGATTCTCAGACAAGACGTCTTACTTTGTACAACTGTATCTATGACTTGTTCCTCCTGGAGCCAAACTTTGAAAGTAATTTGTAATCTGATTTTCAGCATACATTTATTTTCTCACGAACGTTGAGAAGTGGGATTGCTCAATAATCAAGACATCCCCTCTGGTCTCATTGTATTTAAACTTGGATCCATCACCACCATGGTGGCTGCCAAAACTTTCATTATATTTTACTCCTCTTAAATAAATAGAAAACACCAGAGTGAAAATGTGCTCCATGCACATTTTTTTTCATCACTAGTACACTCAGGTCTTTGCCCTTAGCTTGACTGCAGCAGACTGTGTTTGGAGTACCTGAATTGTGTTTATTTGTAATGACAGGTTTATTTATACCCAGATGCAAACTTGGTTAACTTACTATAACCTATGTGAAGAAGCACCATCTGTTGAAATGTTCTATCAATATTAAATTCTTCGTCTCAATAGTCAACAGTAGGAATAGGATTTTACTTTTTTTTATTTTCAAGAATGTCAAAGATGCCATTGAAAGTGAAGATTTATACAATGAAGGCACACTCTCTTCTTTTTAGATGTTCCTTTGTGTTTTATTCTGCCAGTTTTCAGGAGACTAAATGTTTCACACAAACAAACATGCTCTTTGATCATTTCAAACTTTTTGCTTAAATAAAGATAAATGAGGTAAACATTTCTTGAAATGCATGAAAAGTAAGATGTATGTGTTACTCGACTGCTTCACAGCACAGAGATGAAGGCCACTTGGTAATGCAATTTAATTCTCGCTTGTTTCCCTGCAAAAGCTTTGAGAATGTGTTGGATGCTTCTGTTTCAGATGCTCAGGCCTCCAACCCGTTGCTGCAGGGGTTTTAAACTTCAGTACTTGGTGGCTGGTAGATGGATATCTGGTCCAATGCAACTGAATCAAATGGATGAATCACCACCTCAGCATGTGGCCATTTTTGCGGGCATTTGTATTTAAAAGTGGCAGGATTCTCTCCCTGATGATGTATTCTGAGGCTCCCGCTTTCATAAATCATGCAGTTGAAAATATTACTCAGACAAAAAAACATAGCTTTTTTTTTTTATTTATTTTTACTTTGGCTTTTCAAATTTAAAGAAGAAAACTGTAAGGATGGAAGATGCTGTCCGTCTTGTATTAAAAATATTGAGTCAAATAATTTTTCTGTTTTGTGTTATGCGATAAAGGGCAACAATTATTTGTCATGAATCATTGCTCAGTGATTTACTTCCACTCTGTTTACCACCTGGTCTGTTTTGTCATAGTTGCCTTCAAGTGAATCCCCTGAAGGTGTTAAGCAGCAATATATTCAGCAGCAAGTAATCTTGTTTTATTTGACTGTTTATATTCTGAAGCCCATCTTTCTTCTTAATATGCATAAACAAATTGACTAATCTTTTTTCTCCCCCTAATCACATTTTAACAAAGTGAATCAGTCGTGTTCCTTTTTCGCTGCGCTTGGAAGGATGCTTTTATATTTGTCTGTATTTTCTTGTTTGTGCAGTGCAAGCGGTGAGTATAAAGTGAGTTAAGCCTTGCATGCTGCAATGCATTGCAGCTTGGATCATTGACTATTAAATTGAAGCGTATCTGTGCTGCAGTAGCGATGCTAATAACGGCGTATGTACTTTAACGTCAGAGCACCTCACAACCTTTCATCTAATGTAATTTTTTTTTTCTCGGTTGTATAATCAGAGATATGGTTGAATTATAGTTTCTAAACGTTTGATTGCATTGATGTCGGAGAGGTTATGTTGTGTGTGTGTGCGTGTACGACTGTGCAGTGCAGGGCTGGGAGGATATCATTTTTCTTGTTTTACTGTCATTGTGTGTCTGGTGATGATGCATCATATAACCACCTTATTTTTAAAATGATATGTACTCAGTAAGCACATCTGGGCAGGAAGCCCAGACCCAACTGTTCTATTAGGAACTGAATGAATCACCTGGGGACTACAGTATATCCACTCTGTCCAGTCATATTTTTCCTCTTTTAGCACTGAAATTGTCTGCAGACAGGTCTGATGATTTGCTCTGAAATAAAACAGAAAGGAAGTGCAAGTGCAGATTTCCAGCCCTTGTGTACGCAGCAGAATACCAAAGGTTGAGGTATGCTTGTACCGTTTAGGTGACTTTTAAAGGTTGGATTGTATTTAGCAGTATCGGGGAAAAGAGGATGAATGCCTCCTGAATCTATTTCCATCTATCTGCCATTTAACTCTGACCAGCTTCCCTGTGCCTCCTGAAGAAAAAGCCTCACAAAATGACACTAGGTTTTATTGTGGGAAACCTTCACAAGATTCTGAGTTTAGGAGCTTAAGACCACAAAAAGGTCTAAATGTTTTTTTTTTGTTTGTTTGTTTTTTTGACAAGTTCTTTTAGGACATTTGTGAAACGCTTGATACATCTCTCCTGGAATACAGTTAAAAGTTTGCATGAAGATTTGAGCATGTTTGTCTGTGAATACTTTGCCATCCAGTTGTTTCCCAGATTTTTGTTTTCTGCTGTTGGCATGTTGGCGTTCACCTTGTTTATCAAAACTCGGCTTTTCTGAGCTGCAGCACTGACTGAACAGAAGACATTTTTCTTTTTCAGCAATCTGGTGTTGTGCGATAGGTTCAGGAGCTGGAAGACTTTAGGCTTGATCCCTGTCCAGTGACAGCCTGCACTTATTGTTGCTGCAGGGTTGAGTTTAGCTTTTCTGGGAGGTTTCCTGGAAGAAAAATTGAATTGTCTCCATTTTTCATATCTAGTAGTGTTGCAAATGTTATTTGCAGATGGTGTAAAAAAAATTCTACAGTAGTTTAGGAATCTGAAGTAAAGATTTTCAGTTTTGTAATATTTCTGTTTACATACCATGTTTTTGACCCTCCATCTTTAATCTGGAAGATGTCTACTCTGAATATCTGTTGCATATGAGATCAGGGCTTAGAAGCATTTTTTGTGCTATTGCCAGGCAAACCTGGTGAACAGGTGGAGCCGTTTTCCAAGCTCATTAAGTCCCACTTGGTGATAGATTTCCTACTTAACTCAATGCACTGTCATTCCTAATGGTCAGTTTTACTGGCCACTTTACCTAAATTTACCTGTTTCCTTCCGGTTCTGAATTTATATTGTGTACCATTTAGCCATTTCATGAGCAGTTTTCCTCTTTATTGCCTTTAAAATAATTTAAGGTCGAGCATCTGTGGCTCTGAGCTGAGGTAACGCGCCGCATGACAAGCTACTCACTGCAGTGTTTTCCAGGAAGGTAAGCTGCTATGACATAGTGGCAGAAACAAAAGCCTCTGTGGTAATCATGGTTGCCACCGCAGGGCACCTGCAGTTTGGGTTTTCTGGGTGGATCAATATATCTGTCAAGTTCTCCTTGAATGGCACCTACTTTATGTTCGTTCAGTCGCTGCTGCAGAGTGCAATGCTGAAGCCTCATGTCTCACAAGTCTGCAGGAAATAGGTTTCTTTTGGGCTTCATAAAGATTATTTGATTTTTGAGCGGTGCGGAACAATTAAAGTAATCATTTCATTCTCCTCTTTTATCTCGCTTCAAAGAACAGGCAAAGACGCACTGATATAGTTAATGTTAGATATGCAAAACAACTTTTACATTAGGTTATTTTCTGCAGGAATAGAAACATCATTCCACTTGATTCCATCAGGAGAGTTGTTAAACGCCGCTTAAAGGCATTTTTCTGACTCCGTGTTCTGTTATGTCAGCAATCAGATACACTTCACTAGCTGTATCTGTCTATACAGCTGAAATTAAAAGTGGTTATCTTAAACTGAAGACGGTATGTTTGAGCAGAGCCCCGAAGGCTGCGTATGTAGCAAAACTGAAGATGAGGCTATTTTTTTAAAATACTGATATGGTTTAGAGGGCAGTTGAGTTTTCAATTTCACTGACAAACAATTCAGATTCTTTTGATCAAATTGATTTGTGACAAATGTGGCAAATCACACTGTAACCTGGGAACTGCAGAGTTTTCTTTACACGCACCACTTCATACAGTGTCATAGGAACATCAGTTCTCCTAACACGAAGGGGAAATGATCTGGCTTTGGTGTTTCTGTCCATTTATCTAAATGCCTCACAGCCATACGTGATCACACCTCAAAGATAAAGTTTTCTAATAAAAGCACTTTGAATGTCCTCAGGATCACAGATTTTATTAAAGCACAGAGGGTCTTACGCAAAGAGATGGAACCTTTTTTTTTATATACTAGGTTTGAAATTGAAAAAGCCTTGAAACAAACCTTAACCAGTCTCAGATTTCAACTGACTGTCATGTTAATGTTTGTGGATCACCCACAAAGCAATAGGAAGATTTCTCACCCATTAAAAGCAATGCGCATCCATTGTGATTCAGAGTTGGGGTCGTCTCCAGATGGTCTGCTTGACTTGATTTCACTGAGATCCAGTTCCTGTAAGCAAATATTTTTAAACATAAGCTGAGACAATCGCAGTTTTTGCCTTTAGAACTCAGAATCTATCAGCTTCAAAACTTTGATGTCACTTTTTATTCCGACCCTGCTTATTAATCCGAAGAGGATCCCCACTGAGTTTTTCTTCATGACTATATTTGGGCTTGGAATGCTGTGATTTATTCCACACTTAACACTTCCCACCCAATAAGGAGGCCTTGAGAGAGAGCTACGAGTTACCTTTAGACTTGGAGAATAACACACTTTTTGGTTTAAGTAGAGTGTTTGCCAGCAACATAGTGTACCTGAACGCTGTGTTTTGGTCAGAGTGTGTGTGTTTGCCACTGCAGTGCCCCCAGGCCATCTGTTCAGCTCAGAAATAGTGAGGCGACAAACCTCACTGAACTCAATTTGTCATGAACACATTTGGTGTTTTTTTTTTATTATTCTCATTGTTTGACCTGAAAATGCTTCGGTGTTGCTGCTGCAGAGCGTCTCTGTGGACATTAGAGACTCCGGGGATGTGTGTGTTTAATGGGAACGCGGATGGAAATGGAGTCTAGGGGACTGTGTGACAGGTGATGGACTTGCTCAGATATTAAAATTAGGTTTTTATTTTCCCTGGGGCTAATAGGTGGGTGGGCTGAAATCAGATGCAAGCTGATGTCTGGCAATGAAAGAATGAGTTAAAACATTGATTTAGTAGTGACACAGAATACAAGAGTAAATGTATGATAATGATAATTACACTTTTGCAGTAGAGCTGCACTACGTTAGGGAAGTGGGGCATTTAAATATTGTTGCTGGATTTTGCAGCATGATATTAATTACAATTAACCCACCTTTTTCCTTAGTAGCCTCTCTTTTCAGTCCTCAATACTCTCCCTAGGCTTTGAGTCACTGTGATCTACAGCAGTTGTGGGTATAAAGGACAGTAAAAATCGATCCAAGAAGCAATACAAGTTATTGGAAGCAAAGTTTTACTGCATGGAAGCTGAAATTTATAAAATGGTGTAAAATGTGGTTTTTAATTAGTCCTACTATGCAGTTGTAGGAGTTGGCATAATTAAATTGAGAGAAATATTGTAATTTTATTAATTGTTTAGCTCCTTCTGAAGTAATGCAGGTTACTTTGCAGAATATTCTGCTTTTACTCTCATTTAACTCCTTGCAAAGGGAAACTGGAAAACATAAAATGGCTGAAATACTGAGAAACAAACTTTAGGAGATGAATACATTTTTGGTCATGACAAAACAGCAGCTTATACTTGGGTAGAAATGGTGTGGTTCTGCAATAAAACACTTACAGGGAGACCAGTAAGCATGTAAGGGGTTGGAATTAGCAGTAAATGGTCATATAAATTAACAAACTGTTGAAAATATAAAACAAGATGAAACAAATCACAGAAACACATTGATTTAGAGATCAATATTCTGTAAATAGGGGCAGAGGTGTGGGAAAACTCTTGACTATCTTAAATCTTACTAAGAAAAATTAATTGCGACAATGTTGATTAAAAGACAGTAAACCTGGATTCCTAAACTTTCTAAAACAATGGCACATTTTAAGCCAGAAGCTGACTTGAGTTTAATTTACTTTCTGAGGTGGCATAGTAATACAAAAGCTGCGTAACTTCTCAAACCTTAACATTACTTTATGTTCAGACTAATGAAAAAGTTCTACAATATTTGGTGCATCTGGTTTGTTGGATTATAGATAATAATTTAAAGTTTGGCTTGTTAATTATCACTGTCTAAACTCTCTGGATTATGAAATTAGTCTTCTGGAAAATAGCTGCAACACCTCTTACTATATTTCAGAAACATGGCATTGAGGAGTTAAAATTTCATTGACTTTCAAAATAAAATCAAGTGAAAGATGAGGATCTTTTATGAAAGATATATGTATATATTATATATCCTTTTTCATATCAGTGCCATTTCCTTATGTCAATTAAAATAAGTTCAACCACCAAAAACTCTGCGTCTCGCCACAGGTACTTCGTAAATTATTCACCCAGTGGAGACATTGTACTACTTTCCTGTGGCACTCTGGCCCAGCAAAAAAGTTTCATACATTATTTCAAGTCCTTGAAATCTTTATTTTTCTCCAAGCACGCATTCACTCTTTTTTTTTTTTTACTCCTGCCTATGGCGATAATCCCTTGCTGCTCGTTTTGGGCCTGGAAAATGTGTGCAGTTACAAACACACACCAAGAAAAACTCCAAGGTCAGAGTCTGTGCAGAGTCTTTACACCAAAGTAGAACAATGTCTCTGTCTGGTGACCCGTTGGGTCTTAGACCCATTTTACCAGATGTTTGGGCTCAAAAAATCTCATAGCTAAGTAAAGAGATCCTTCATGCCTTACATGTCAAAATTTCATTCATTTCTGGATTTAAATTATCAGCCTATTCTTAGTGTAAATAATCCAATTATTACAGGTGGATAAATAAGTGAATAATTGAACGAATCTCTGACAAATGGGTGGATGAACACTTGGGAAACCACTGGTGGAAGACAGCGGACAAACTGATAGATGGATAGCTACATTTTCAGATGACAAATGAACCAATGAGAGGGAGGGATGGATAGATGGAGGATGATGCACCAAATGGCTGGAAGAACAAACTGATAGAGAAATGGATGGCTGGACCACAGTATGAATGTATGAGGGACAAACGGATGGATGGATGCATGAACAGCTGGAGGTGGTGGACAAGTGAACAACACTTGGTTGATGGATAAATGAATAGATGGACCAGTGAGTGGATCAGTTGCTGCATGATCTGGAAATGGATGGAGAGATGGATGCACAGTTCCAGAGGAATAAACTGATACATTGATGATTGGATGGACTCTGGACAAAACCTTGGATGGAAAGACTGATGATTGAATGTTTGGTTTCAACTTTTCAGAAAATAAAAATATTTTTTCCATTTTGTAGTTTTCTTTATATTCACCTAACTTTCTCAGTTGTTGTAAGAACCGTGAGCGTCTTCATATACCGAGATGATGTTTCACTCTTTGTTTCTGCAATAGCTTCACTTCACCCAACACTTAAGGACTCCCCTTAATGACCATCATTTCAGCTGGGAGAGCTTGGCATTGATGGATGAGCACAACTGAGGGGCAGTGTAGACTAATTAGTGGCGATGATGATGATGCTCTTGGCTCTTCCTAGAGCCATCACAGATGTTAGGCATGGCCTGTCAGTCATTACTTAGACTGACCTTCATGTTGGAAGGCAGGGGCTCTAAAACCTCGCTGCTTCATTCTATCCGTCTCCTGACTTTTAAATTTATGGACACAGTTCCTCATCGTTTGAGTGTCACTAGAGTCCCTGCTGTGCCGTTACAATTGTCCATTACTGTCACCCATTGAAAAAACATCCAGTTACACATCACACAACAGGGTATATAATGTACTGACAGTGCTGATTCATTGAAGTGGACACTTTCCCCTTAATTCTCCTTTATTTCTCTCTGTCTCCTGGCGTACCTTCTATCTCTCCCTTCCCCTTCTCCTCCTCCTCCTTTCCAGCTTGAGCCAATCAGGCCACACCTCCATGGCAACCGTCAGCGAGGGTAAAACATCCACAGATGGTGTTGAGTAGAGCGAGCAGCAGGCTCACTACGAGATCAAGTGTGGGTGTGTGTATTTGTATGTGAGAGACGGCAAGGGGAGAGACCCACTGTGTTGTAAAGCCAACGGGGTAGTTTCTTGTTTGAGCAGGGGGGGGGGAGTGTGAAGAGGAGGTGAGAGTTTTGGAGGAAAAGAAAAGAGAGAATCTTCTTTTTAATCTTCTGACGGGTAAAGAGCTGGAAAAGCAAACATTAATGACCTGACAAAAGACAACACTGCTTCACGGTGTTGATCAGCTAGGCATACCGTGGAGCTGAACTCGGACACCTTTACACCCGAGCCCGCACCACCCGCTGCCCTCCACTCACCGATGAGCATCTCTCCAGCTGCAGGCGGACTTGGGGGGCCACACTGACACAGCCAGAAGTCTGGAGGACAGAAGTGGACACTTGCCCCTTTGTGGCAACTAGTCTCTCCCTGGATAATTCCCTCCTTTCCACTTGACGGCTGAGTTCTGGTTTTTGTGCTGGCCCCTTCAAGCGTCCCCCTTCCTCTAGGAGCAAAGATGAGCTGCAGGAAACGGTGCAAGCGTGAGATCTTCAAGTTCGCACAGTACCTGTTCAGACTTATCACAGGCACGCTCAACACCGGTAAGACTTTGTGTTGCTGTTCTTTCATTAGATCTGCTGAGGTTTTGCCCAAGTTCATCAGTCTTGAACGAGATTCCAGATGTGCGTGCCTGCAAAGTCTGCTTGTGAACTTTGAAGATTTCCAGAGCTGGATTTACGACTCGGGATGTATTGTAGAAGACTTTGAGATCTAGACATGTCATGAAACATACTACACATCTCATTTACAGTAATCAAGGTATTGGCGTTTCAAAATATCTACAGACGTAAAAGTTTTCACTTTTTTGTATATTTTTAGTGTGTTGTATCATGTTAAAAGTTCAGAACAAAATGAGAAAAAGGTCATAAATAAGAATAAAAAGTTGTTTTCTCCTTAATTATTGAAACTTGATCAAGTTAGACAACATTAGAAAATAGGAGTCAGAATCAGCTGCTGCACCAGTGCAGAGCAGTGTTGTGTTGAACAGTTTGATCCCCACAACTGTGACAGTATAGTTGGCACCCTGCATAAGAAGATGAATATAATGTATAAGTACTAATGCTAATACAAAATACCTGACAAAATCTTGGTCCTTAATGAAGCAAAGAGTATAATTTATTTAAATATTTAAGACCTCTACGTCTTCAACAAAGTTGGCAATTTTTATCAAAAACCTGCTGTATTGAGTGTTTTATATATTTTCAACAGTTTCTTTAGAAAATACAAAAGGCATAGACAAATTGTATCTCTTATAATGTTAAATGTCTGCAAATACGATAGGAAAAATTTTAGGAAACTAGTTGATGTTGAATCAGTCAATACCAAACACCACAACCTAAAACTGCCGCCTGGATAAGAACATGCACAAGACGATTAACAGAGAAAGTTTCTGATAAAATTGATGAGTCAACATATTTTTACCTGTATAAAATATAGTTTCACCTTTCAAAGTTAGTTTTTCTTTTAATTCATTGGATACGTTGCTAAACATATTTCAAACAGTGTGATGGATGTTACATATGAATCCAGAGTTGGAATAAAAATGACTCCAAATTAATAAACACTAAGTGGATTTAGAGGAGGATACAAATCCTTGGCTAATGTTGGAGTGTGTTTCAGCTGGGGCTGCAATCGTTTTCCGTTTCTCTGGAATTAAGGTAAAGGTGATTATCAGTGATTATCAGCCTGCCCTTTATCAGAGAGCAGCAGAGGTGGATCAAGTTTGATAACTTATTTAGCAGCCAGATTGTTAAAACACAATTGAATGCATCTGGTGTGAAATAGGCAACTGATATGAACAATCATTTTCAACCAATCCCTGATGAGAAAGTTCCCAGTCATAAAATGTGTGTTGGTCTGATGCAGCAAACTGTAAGAGACATTGGGGTTTTTCTAATAAGACATGCAGTGAATCAATAGCCTTAAAAATAAGCCTTGGATTATGGGGGATTAAAGGTAGATTGGTTTCAATAAAGAATAAAGGTCAACAGCTACTGAGCTACAGTTCATATTAGTTATTGAACATTGTGCATTAAGTTTGCCGCAACCCCTTATTCTTATACTGGACATACAGAAAGTGATTTATTGCTTCTTATTGTGGGATTTTGTATTCCTGAGATGCTACATATGTGGCCTTCGTCTTGCCATTTAGTTTTTTTTGTTGTTGTTTTGTTTTTTTTATCCAAGTTGACTTTGGACAATATTACAAAGATGTGATCAGAGTTTTGTGGCCAAATTTCCATCATCTTGAATTTTATTTACTTTGACCTGTCTCACTTTTACCCAACTCGCATTTCTCTCTAACAGGGGTAACTGAGGGCATTCAAAAAATTTACTTCTAGTCATTCTGGTGTGGCCTTGTCCCGCCACATCACCGTGAAACATTGCTTTTCTGTTTTTAAAGACAGTATCATTTTAAATTGACGCTTTCTAAAGTGTGTCGCACATTTAACATGGTTAGCATTACGAGATCAGTCTGTGTTTATAGTCCATGCAGAGAATGTAGGTCCATCCCTTAATTTTCAAGCTGCCAATATAACAACACATATTTTAAAGCAGAACCGCTTTGCTCTAAAATGTTCACCTTGCTGTCTTCAGAACTTGTCTAGAGATTGCATATCAATTTTTTTTGTGACACACAGCTTTTTCTTTTTACAAAAAGTGTGGAACAAAATGACCAGAATCCAGTAACCCATCCGACTGTTGTTTCAGTGAAAAGCCCCAACATTCTTCTGTATAAAATTTATTTATTTTAAATGTTGTCCCGATACTGCACATAGAGTAACTTGTCACACTGTAACATCTTCTACACTGAAGAGTGTTTTTAACACAACCTGGTAGTTCTTGTTGCATCTCTTCTCAATTGCATCATGTATACGAATTGTACTTGTCTGAAAAGATGTTTGAGAGTACATTTGTTGTAGTTTAGCGCTAAATAAACTGAACCAAATTAAAATGTGGTTTTGCTTACGTTGGATGCAGAGATTTAAAAGAGTTTTATCTAAGGCTGCCTCCTCCATCAACACTGTTTTGGTTGCAGAACTAATCTAAAGTGAGTCAGGTTTCTTGAACTCAGCTGTGGCCTATTTTCTTAAGTCTCCTTGATCTCGGAGAAGGGAAGAAATAGCAGAGGATGAAATAAGTTCCCACAAGTGGACAGTCTGACAAAATGAATACAAGGTCTCCAATCATATTAATGTAATGCTCAAAATAAATTGTTCACTAAGTATCACTCATAGCTTGTTTTCATGGATATCAGCAGGTCAATTTGAGTCATATTGAAAGTCCCAACAGATAAATAATTGTTCGTGTTCTGCACTAATTTATATGGATCATTTCAAACCTCCTGTTGTGAAATTAGTTTGTTCTCCTTTTGTGTAATTCTGTGTTCTCTTGGAAGTTTCATTGGATATTAATTATTGATCTTGTAACTTATGAGACTGGACAACATTTCCCCTGGGACTAATGCTGTTCAAGGCATGAGTCAGAAAAATATACTTCCTTCTGGGGGGTTGTATTTCTCTAAAATAATCAAATATCTGTCAAAGTTGATTGTGTCCCAAAGTACCAAACTTTAAAGACTAATACATTCATCTATGGGTTTACATGTGTGCCCATAATTAAAAAAATTCTGATCTATTTTGGTGCATATTTACATTTTGACTAAACAGTTTTAATAAAAGTTGAATCTCTCTCACTTAGATTCAGTTTATATAGCACCAAATTAAAACTAATTTGATTTCAATGGACTTTACATGATAACTGGTTCCAATTAATATCCAAACGCAAGATCAATATTTAATTTAAGTTGTGGTTTTACAGTAGACTGGATGCCCCATTCCCAGAGGGAATGGGGCATCCAGGACTAATGGGGCATTCAGGACTAATGTGGCATCATTTAGCCACTTCTGACTCTGTTCATTTACTGCAAAAATATTAGGGCCCTTTATTTATCCCTTTATTTAACCATTTGATTTTTAAGGCAACCAAAAGATATAGTTAATCTTATTTTAATAATATAGTCATATTCAAGTACATAGAGTCCAATGTGATTCTCGCTGTAAAGATGTTTAAAAAAACATTTCTGTGGGGTAAAAAAACCCCATCAAACCCAGAACCTCTCATTTAGTTTATGGTCTCCATGAAGGTAGTTTCATTAATCTATAAAACAGTTTTTTGAGTGTAAAGATTGATATAAATGGAGTTTGACCAGAGTGAAGCAGGAACGGTTGTATCTGGGTGACCAAAGGAGAAGAATAATGGATGAAGTCGGTTACCAGACTGGGTGGGGGGTAAATTACAGTGTCCACTGTCCTAGAACATCTCTATTACTGTCATTGATCAATTAGTGTTCACATTCATGACCAGATTTAGTTTCTGTCACATTTGTGCCGCCACGTCTCCTCCTTGTACTTAAACACATATGAACAACATGCATGTTAAATGTTTGCTCCTGTCATTGTTATTCTCGTGTGCTCGGTCGTCATCCTGGGGTTGATATAAAATCAATAGGAGGAATTCATCAGATATCTTCACTGAGCACAGGAAATGACTTAATGATGAAAACAGATTTACAGAAAAGCCGATTAATAAAGACTACATTAGGCCTTCATTGGTATTCATCCCACTGCTGCGGCACAGGCGGACCTTGACGTTTTTGAACGTCGAGGAGTGGGGGAAACAAATTACAGATGCGCATTTTTCCAGGTTATAAATCCAAACAGCAGTGTCAGCACATTTTCAACCCTTTTGAAAAGCAGAAAGCTGTTGGCCGCACGCACCAAGACGAATCTTCATCTCCTCCGACATCTGCAGTATGGCCACCATGACACATGAGCAGCTGGAGCTGCTGGCATCCGTCGAGATCATGTCGATCTCGTGAAGCTTGGCTGTCTTAAGACCCTTTTCAGCGTCAGTTTGTGATTCAATCAATTCCTTTCGGTTGTTCAATGCGATGCTTTCAAACATTTCTTCACTGCTTAAGTACGTCATTTACTCTGGGTCAATAGGATTCTTTTCTTTAAATCTTTCACCACCTCTTTACGCTTTTCTTCCTCCCCCAGGAGCCTGGCTGTCAAACGCCTAAACATCTGCAATGCATCATTCTTCTCCTTTAATCAGGACCAGTGTGCACACTTGTACAGGCAAACTATTTTAGATAACAGGGCTTGCCCTCCTAAATGTATCCATTACTCGTTTTAAAATAAAAAAAAAACTAGTGAAAGTTTGTTGTTGCTGCACTTACTAAGCTTTGCTAAGCCTTTAAAGCCTGCATTGATCCTGTTTCATTCAACTTGTCTTTGTTTGGAGTTCACTGCAGCTGAATAATTTGTTGGCTGTGTTCTTCATAATTAAACAACGTCGGACTATTACAATGCTTATAAGCATTCAAATGCCTGCATATCGGGTGCAATGGCCCGCAGTAAATCCTAAGCAACTTTTTCACACTGCTTTTTCTCAAGATGCTTTATTGCCACGTCAGCTCAATTGGATTTCGTTTCCACATACTGCTTGTTGTTGTTGTTTTTTCTAAAATCCATCTGTCCGTGAGTTAATTGACAGCTCAGCTGCTTGATGTTCCTTATGTGCTAAGACGGAGCTCGAAGTATCTGCAAAAATAATTTCCTAAGAGAAAAGAGGTTGTACATCAACAGCTTATAAATTAAAGTGTCTTGATAATGCTTCAGAAAAATGGTCGGTTGCACAAATATTTCTATCGGTAACCGTGTGTCTCTTACAAACCTGACTTTCTCTTCTAAAGCCAACAAACGGCAACACTGGAAAATGTGCAATGCTTCCCTGCACAAAATTGCCCCAAATAAACCAGGTTTAAAGTGCAAGTATGAGCAGGCGCTAAGGCATTTCTGAATGGCTGCTAAAGGTAGCTAGAGAAACCTCAAGCTTTCATTTTTGCCTCTAAAATTGGGTTTCCAATACTGTTTCTTGTTCCATTGCAAATATAAAGTTTTTAAATGTTTTAATCCAGGTACACCAAGAAGCAACTTGCGAAGAAACATGTTTCCACTTTAACTTCTATTTGCTTGTTAAATGAAGGGCTACCTTCATTAACCGTCTACAACAGGACGTTTTCTTATATCCTTGACGGTATGTGTTCAAAGTCTTTGAAAAATATCGTCAACTATGTTTTCAACTTTGTTTGGTAAATCTTCTTAGAAACTGAACTTTGTCACATTATGAAATTGTGAAATCTTTCTGCCTGCTGTGAGAAAGTAGACTTGTGCTTTTAGTGCCGTGACACATCAAGTTACTCATCCAGTATACCGTCATATAAAAAAAAAAACATTCACTTACTCCTCAGGCAGCACTTGTGAGCGTCTGTGTGTGCAAACTTGTGCACAATGACGCGCGAGCCCGTCTTTGTTTCCCTCTCTTTGGTTTCCTGATGGCTATTAGCAGTTCATGTTCCACCTGTCCCACGAGGACAGCACGTTCAAAGCCCACAATCCCCGGCCAAACACTGAATATTTGATACCTGGAGGCAGCTAAGGTTGGCAGTCAAGTCTGCCAAACAGTACCTTCTTTCTGTGCGGTTTTATGCCTCACACAGCATTTATGGCCAGTGGTTTATAGGTAGATTGTTCTTTTAGTACAGAGTCTGTGAATATTGATTCATTCAATCAGCAGTAAGGCATTGTACTCAGCGATTTAATTTGAGCCGTTCTTCACAATCCATATACATAAATTATTTCATAGAACCTTAAGACCTTTGATTAAAATATAATGTAAAAATCGCTTTTAATGCCGTGTAATAAACCAGCGCATCTCTGTGTGACACCTGAACTTTTCTCTTCTCTTGCTTGGATAAGCAAAACTGCAGCAGATGGTAATCTGTGTTGCGTAACATTTCCTTTCTAGTTCAGTGTACCAAGATCGGATCTTCCCCACTTCCTGTGATATACCCTGATCTGAGTATATTAAGATCAGAAGTTAAATGTTTGGGCTCCTGCAATCTGTTTTAAGTAAACCCATGACTCTGAAACTATCCCCAAATAAATCAAATGTAGAGCCTTGCAAAAGTAGCATTTTTACATTCTGTCATGGTGCAGCCACAACCTTTAGAGTATTTTGGGGGGATTTTATGTGAATCAATTAATTGATTCACATAAATGATATTAAACATAGTAAGAATCTAGCTATTGAAGGCAAGGATAGCATTAATCAGAGAAGAAGTCAACTCCAGAGGCGCTGCAGAGAAAATAAAGATTTCAGGTGCCAATCTGCGACAAAGTGCAGCTGTTGAGAGTCTCTTGCAAAATGGAAAAAAGGGCAAGTATCGGTGTCAACTGGAAACAGCATTGTTTCCGCCCCCCCCCCCCCCCTTTAACCTTTCACTATGACTCCCTTTTCCAGCTTGACCGTCTTTGTCGGCCGCAGAATGACGACTGTGATGTGTGTAACTGTATTGGCCTCTTCACAGGTTCGCTCGCCGTCTCTGTTTCAGCCTCCCTGGTTTCTGCTTCCAAACCAGATTCTGCACAGATTCTTTAGCTCTCCTCCACTCGGCTGCATTGCAGGTTTTATTGAAACTTGCAGCTGATTTAGCTTAGAAACCAAACGTCCACGCGGCGGTTGCTTTGTCTGAACCACTGGTTCTCATGCTGGCTTAAATACATTTGTTATTGTGCTGTATCAAACGGAAATAGAAGAAAAACCACGATCATCTATTTAATTGTCCGTCTAACACTATTTTCTCTGCCGCAGTCAAACTCTTTTTCTATTGCAGAAGTTTTGCGTCCTTCAGCAGCCCTCTAATTATAAACCTTATTAATTACCAGAAGCAATTAGCTAATGATTAGCTTGTCACTTAAGTGTCACCATCAAAATTGAAAAGGGTGATTACAGTTTTACACATCCAGGGAGACTCCTCTCAGGAAATTTGTGTACAGTACAGTCTCGTACATTAACACAGCAGTTGCTGAAATGAATGCCCTTCTCTTCGCTCTCCAAATCTGCCGTCTTGTTTTGGTTTGGCTGAATTTTTCTCGCATCTTTTTCCATTTTTTTCCCTTTTTTTTTTCTTTCTTTCTCATGGTTGTGCTCCGAGCCCACTGTGCTGTCAAACTGATCTTATTGAAATGAATGAGGGGGCTGTGGCTGCACAGGTACTCAGCCACAGGAGTCGTGTTTGTTTGCGCTTGTATCAATTGGCTCCATGTCACCGCCACAGCTCCCAGCGATCCTTCAGATACCCTTGGTGGCATCTCTGCACTTTTGCATTCATCCCCAGCCTGTGGGGTTGTCTCTCTCTTTTTATTTATTTATTTTTTTTCACTGTCCATTTAAATCATCCCTGGCCGGGGCACATAATCAGTTTTCCCATTTGCTCTAATGTTTGTAAACGAGAGTCCCTCTGAGTGGAAGGAATGGCGGAGTTATTTTTAGTCGGGTGTTCATCTGCTGAGATGTGAGCTCTGGTGTTCAAAGAAATCACTCTCGACTGATTTCTGGATAAAATTTGAGGTTTTAACCATTAACCAGCCTTGTTTACATGCATTTCCTTTAAAAAAATACTTGAATCGATACATATTGCACCTTTGTATTCATTGATTCATTAACCAGTACACCAGGTCTCTGCTCTGTTCAAGACAGCTAGGTAGGCCTTAATCTAACTGAAAAATGTGAATAAAACTGCGGATTGCTTCTTGGTTCATTATTGCAGTTTGCATTCTCACTCTTAGTCCACAGCTTAATATTGTTCCCGTTCTCATACAATCGTTTTCAGGTCTGTGTGTGCCCGGTGTACCCTGCCGTCGATTGTATTTCCACGTGGACATCGAGTTTTGCCAGTTTGTGGTAATTTACTCATGCATAGCTGCTGCACTTTCTTGGCAGTTTTATTAATAAAGTTCAGAAACACAATCAGAAATATTTGTTGAAAATGATATTGAACATCCAATGTTTTATTGAAACACTTTTCTTGCTGCAGTCCAACAAGAACTCTGGCTTCTGTATTTCCTTTTTCTTCTTTCATATTTTATTTTCCTTGGGCACCGCTTGGATCCGTGGATGAAAATGACTGCTCTGAAAATGGTTTCCATGTCCTCGGTGATTGTTTGCAGATTGAAAATTTCTAAAAGATCAATCTTCCTTAAAAGAAAAGGAGGGGCTTTGTGACGAAATGTCATACGGTTGGATAAACATCTTGAATGAAGAGATGGACAAGAGGTGGATATAAATGACAGGCTGTTATTTCCTCATATGAGACATTTTGACATTTAAGCCATGCCGCGCTGTCGCTTTGACACAATGACTAAAGCTGTAGCCAGGAAATGATGTTTAAGGCCAAGACTTTATTTTACAAGAACCTGCAAAATGCAGGTTAAGGCTCCCTTACAAAGGTATTCATAACCTTTGAAATATATTATTTTCGCAATCTTCAATGAAATTTACTGGGGTTTCAGTTGACAAACCAGCAGAAAGTAGTCCACGTTTTAAGTGTAAGGAAAATCCTAAATATTTCTCAAAGCTTTACAAATAAGTTAGCATTTCTTTTATTAACCCCTCAGTTGGCACTAAAACCACATTTTGCTGCAATTACAGCTTTATTGTTTCTGGTTATGTCTCTACCAGCCTGGTAAATATGAACAGTTTTTTGTCCATTCTTCTTTGTATTTACCTCCATCCATCTTCACACCACCTCTGCCAGCTTTCCTCTGTGCTATGAAACAGCATCCCCACAGCATGATCCTTCCGCCACCTTGTTTCACCGTGGGGATAGGGTGTTCAGCGTAGATTCTGCCATCTAATCTGTGGATCTCTGCAGCTTCTCCAGAGTTACTGCAGGGCCTCTTGGCTGCTTCTCTAATGAACGCCTACACTGCCAGAAGCCAGGTGGATGTCTTTGTAGATTTTGGAGTTGTGCTGTGCCTGTTAAACTTTATGATGACGCCTTGAACAGCATTTATGTTCAAAGCTTGAGATATTGATTGTAAATCTAGCCCTGCCTTAAACGTCTCCACAACTTCATCTCTGACATGTCTGCTGTGCTCCTTGCTCTTCGTGATGCTATTTGTTAATGCATTTAGCATTCTCTAACCAACCTCAGGGTGCCTTCACAGAACAGCCGGAGTTATACTGAGATCAAATTAGACACAGAATGAAATCGGACGTCTTCTGAACACAATTTGCCGCTCCAAATTTTATTTTGGAGGGATGAGAGTGAAAGCAGCTGAACCCAAATGCTGCGAAACGGTTTTGATTTGCAGGCTGGTCACAAACGGAGCATGTGTGCTCCTCCCTGTGTCAGTTCTGTTAAGATCTAATGTAATCTCAGATTTTGAATGTGCGCATAGATTTTCTTGTCGCGCCTTGCCTTGTGTTTTAGCTTAGGTGCGACTCTGCTCTCGGTAATTAAATGATTCTCTTGATTGTAATCGCATTTGAGTAACCGCAGCTGCTCCGGAGGTCAAACAGAGAAAATAAACTCCCTATGTAACCGTTTGATTGCGCTATCTCTCCGAGAGAGGGTGAAGCAAATAAATTGTGTGAACAGAATATTTCTTCCTACCCTCTCTCGGTTGATCCGTGATCTCCACATTTTAAGCTTTAAGTCAAGGACGCTAAAACCCTGTAGGCTCATATTTGCAGGAGTATGTTTCTGCACAACATCATCTCCTCACACCTTTGCTATAAACCAGTGTAATCTCCCGCGCTCTCCTGCAGAGGTTGTCCTGAATGGCTGTGTGGGAAATAAAGCTCCATTTCTCCACACATCGACCCTTGGCCTCATCTCTTACATGGCTGGCTCTGCGCATCACACCAGGGAGGTAAACGCTGAGGGAATCATCTGCGGTCAGTGTGGAAGCCTATTACAGAAGCACAAATGCCTTAATTAAAACAATGCAAATTAACTAATTTCTCATCCATTTATCCTCATCACAAAGAACCTCAACATCTTACACTGTACAACTTCCAGTTCTACTTCCTGTCTTTTCCACACCTTCCATCTCTCCTCTGCCGAATAACAATAGTTGTGCTGTTTGTTTTTAACCCGGGATACATCCAATGAGGTCTGGTGTTTATTTTGTAATTTGCATATTTGTTATTTTTGAAGTTTTACGTCTGGTGCCCTTCCTAACACTATTATCCAGATTTGAACTCCTTATCAAATTCAAAATCAAATTTTATTTGTATAGCACATTTCAGCAGCAAGGCATTTCAAAGTGCTTTACATCATTAAAAACAAAAACATAGTCATATCACATTGAATAAACAATAATAAAAGTACAGTAAAACCCACACCTCTTTTCTACTCTTTAGGACTTTAGTTGAAACGCCGTTTAACTGGGACTCTAACCCTTAGGACTTTAGTTGAAACGCCGTTTAACTGGGACTCTAACCCTTAGGACTTTAGTTGAAACGCCGTTTAACTGGGACTCTAACCCTTAGGACTTTAGTTGAAACGCCGTTTAACTGGGACTCTAACCCTTAGGACTTTAGTTGAAACGCCGTTTAACTGGGACTCTAACCCTTATTTAGCCATAAGCAACTCTGAACAGGTGGGTTTTAAGTCGAAAAAAAGTTGAGGTTGCATTGCTTACATTTGCTGTATCTAAAAATCTGCCTTATTGCTTCTATAGATATACATTTTCATGATTTGTATTTCTTTATAGGAAATGAATCTGTCTTGCACTGTGTTGCTCAGACTGTTCCATCAGAGAGACAATGTATTGTCTCCTGGCATTGCGTTCAACTTAACATTTAATATTTGGTCCTCCGAATGCCGTACGAAGCTGTAGATCAATCCACGTTTGCTCCTAAATTCAGAATGTGCAAAACCTTTTGCTTGTTTTGCTTCTTCACTCAATCTTGCTGGTACCGCAGGATGCCAAGCTGCCTCCCTCGGGGCATGACGGTGGGAAAATAATTTTAAAACAGATTGAAGCCGTTAATGTAGCGACGAGGACTGGAAGTGATGCGTCATGCTCTGAGCAGCAGCAGTGCATCCACCATGGAAGCAAGGTATCATTTGAAATTTTATCTACGCTGTTTTTTATGCACCGCTGCAACCATCGCAGATTCAATTTAAATGCAAAGCAACAGAGCAGGAGTTTTTTGTTTTTTTTTGTCATTTACAGTAGGTCTGCCTCAGCAATCCGCCAAGCTTTGGCCCATATAGAAAATGTCCATCTGCTTTTATACCATACCACAGATCACCCTGACCAGTCAATTGCCTCCGACTTGCTGCTCAATATAATAGATCTCGACCTAATAAGGATGGATCACCCTTTCGGTTTTCTTCTTCCTTTCAGGTGTCTCAGCCTATTTTTCTGTCTGACATATTCTGTGATTAAATGGTGCCTCCAAAGGAAATCCATGGCTTTTGCTCCATCTTTTATTCTTTTCACCTGTCTTTGCATGTGGGATTGGCACACCTGAACACCTGAAGCAAGAAGCTGTAAGCAGCAAGTCTTCTTTCATTGCATATTGCTGTTGTCACATCAGATTAGACCACAGTCTTGCAGGTCAGGTCAGGTCAGTGTGAAGGTGGTGTGAAATTTTGTAATGAGATCTTTGACAAAAACTAAACAGTGTGATGTGTCACCTCGACCAAAACACGTCTGGTTCAGTTTGGGAGTTGCTCCATCACTTTTTAGTTAAGCAGTAAAATGCAGTTTTGTAGAAATGGCCCACTGTTGACTTCTTCTCATACCATGAGTAGGAACGATGGTGGAGTGATTTTTGTTTTGTTCAGCGATTCAGCAGCGAGATTATATTCCTGTCACACTGTAGTGTATCTGCCTTACATTTCATTGCCGCATGAAGGAAGCAAAATGAGACTCAGCTGTCAATTTATTATGTATTTGAGACCAAAGCAAGGTTAGAGTGGATGTTTTATTAAAATGCCACATGAGCGCTGAAGGTCGAACACGCCGTGTGACAATGATCCAATAAGGAAATTATTATTAAACTGGACACTGTAATATGACAACGGCCCAGAAACGTACCGGTGAGTCCACAAAGACCAGATGAAAGGTGAGGAATGGAAAATCTTGATCATTGAGATTTAGTGCAGTAACATAAAAAGGGCTGTACCTGAAAAGAAATCAAACATCTCACTGCCAAAGTAAAACTTTCCTCTGATGGATGTCAGAGTCCAGTAGGCAGTTACAAGAATTAGGTAGTACAGTGTCCTAACTTTCTCTTCAGCTAGAAATGTTTTTTTTTTTATCTCACTTTTTCGAGACACAAACTTAAGGTCCTCAAAAATGCCTTCATTTCTTTACATTTACATCCATGCAACACAAGTTGTTTAATGCATCAACATAATTTTGTAGTTCAAAATACCAGTTCTTATAGCTGCATGATGAAGAATCCAAGAATCTTGGATCAAAATCACTTGCAGGTCAAACGTGCTGTGCAATGGGCCGCATTATTTAACCACTATAGGTGAGATATAAAAAGAAGAAAAGAAAAAAAAAATGATTTTACGTACAAAATGCACTTCTGTGGGCTTAAGTGTGACAAATCTAAGCTCAGTTTGGTTTTGTTTGAATATTTTTCTATCTTTTTATATAAAAATGTAGGACGACAAACTTTGAACTGTAAGAACAGAATGACTAAACATTTTAAAACCTTGGTATTCCTGGTAGACGGGTCTATAGCTTCATGCTTACGCTAGAGACTCCATGAACCAATTGAATGGCAAAATGCTACATTACAGCTAAAATGACAAAAACAAATTTGGCAGCTCGTTACGACTGAAGTCTAAGAAACTGATGGAAATTGAACTTGGAGAACATCTCTGGTAAATGCTCCACAGTGATAAATATCATATTTAGTGGAGAATCGCATTTTCCTTGGAAATTCTTCTAATCTCTTACAGACAAGTGCTGAGACAACGTGGTTATTGAACAAAAAGATGTATGGTAAAAAAAAAAAGAGGGAAATGAGTAAATGAGCTTTGTTGGAGTAAACAGAATGGAATCACTGGAGTGGAAAAAGCAGAAACACAGGCAAAGCCTTTATTTCCGTTCTTGTTCTTTTTGTGAAATGTTTCGTTTCACCAGTGTGAGGCAGCAGGCTGTTTTCAGAGTTGCCCTTTTGTAGTAGCAGGCATCCGTTTCTTTTTGTAAAGTTAACAGTTGAGTATAGGGTCTCATGTGATATCCTGATATTTAATAATGGCAGAAAGTCCTTGGAGACAGAAGCAGTGATGGAAGGACGGTCCAAAGATAATTTAATAAATGCCAAACTAGAAAAAGATAAAACTGAAAGCATTTTTAAACAAGTTTCACATCCTACATAACGTTTCATATAGAGCAGAATCTAGAAGGTTTGTAAGATCCTCTATAAATCTTCAGGCTGCAAATAGTTACATTTTGAAAATGTGTGAAATGTAAACAAGTGAGGGGGGGGGAAAAACACCAGCACAAAGACGGCAAGAAAGCAATCAAAAGTTCAAGAAGGGATGACATTTTGTTTGAAACACAAACCTCTGGTGTCAAAGCAGAGAACGATGTTTACCCAAGAAGGTGTCCAGCTTTGATTTGAGTTCATAAATTAAACATTTATGAGGTAATTACAGAAGACTGGATATATCTTGTCTGTGAGGAGGAGATTGGAGCGGTAACTTTATAGAGGAAATTAAAAATACTCTATGGTAATTTCAACCTGCTAGTAATACACAACAGTGGAAAATGAACATACATTACAAAAACAGGAATTAAAAACTCTGCACCACTGGCAGCGTTCAGGTTAGTTGATGATGCATTTTGTTTAGATATAGTTTTATTTTAAGAGCTTAAGTAATTTAAATTTCTTCCCTGTTTTTCTAACCCTCATTTTAACTAATTATTTCTCTGTTTGATTTGAATCTTCCCCTTTTTGCTAAATTATATGATTTTGTCAAACTTTTTTTGTCATGTTAAAGAAAATGTTGGCACTATAGTAGGTCCTAAAATTGTGTTCATTTCACCTAAATAACTGAGCTTGACACATTTCTTGATTTGTTCAGTGAATAAATATTTATCTATGAAAAGGTCAATATTAACTGAGAAATAAACAGGAGCAAAGTCTCAGTTTGGGTGCAGCGGCTTGGTGACTTTAGATATTAACCTTCTTTATAATGCCGTGTCCATCTGTCCCAAAGTTTGCATGTCACATATTGTGTTATAACATTTCTTTTTTTTGAATACCAGTAATCCTACCTGACGCTGCTTGATGATAAATGCCCATAATGTAGAGTACTGCACGTGTTTATGCATGTGTCTGATGTAAGCACTTGACTGACTCCGCTATTACTCGGCAGAATAATGAACAATACTTTAAATTTAAATTATATATTAAGGTGCTTCAATCACGTTAGCATTACTTTCCCACTTTTAACTTCTCTGGCTGCAGATTAGCCTTTTATGAATTTTTATTAGTTCTTTTTTTTTTCACGCTTTGATTAGATTTTTGATTTAGTGTCTGTCACTGGCTGACTGATGGGCGATGACTTCATACATAAAAAGCACATATTAAATGCTGATGTTCTTTCATTGGCTGGAGCTGAAACACTGTGATGATGGGAAGTGCATTAAGTCCTCTTGAGGGCCGCTGATATTGTCTGTTATGGAGAGAGAGAGAGGCAAAGATGTACGATTTCATCATGGGACAGAATGAGACTGGACTTCATGTCGGACATTGGCATTGTCGATTATGAGTTTACGTTTAACGTTACGTATGACGGCTTGACCTCATGGTGATATTCAGTATATCTACCCAGCTTTGATATATTTTAGAAATGTTCATAGGGATATAGAAGCTGCTATTTTGGAGGGGGGGGGGAAATAATAAATTGTCTGATTTAAAAGGCCTAATTTAAGCTTTATATAATCTCTTGAAGTTACTTGAAGTCTAATATCATTCTACTTCACACTGCGTAGGTCCGTGGGTACTTGAGGTGAATCAAAACAGATGCCTGCTGGATACGTCAGACAAATGTCAGGTTTTACTCCCACACGCTGTCGCACAGCAAACTGAAGAAAAAATTACGGCACATGTCCATCTTTTCAACAATTATTGGTGAGATTTTAATGTGGAGCTGTGTGTATTATCTAAGTTACCATAATTATGGTGACTTGTTTTTATAATCTGAGCCCAAGTTGAAACCTTGGAGTTTCCTGCATTGTAATTTTAAAAACGCAGCAGTACCTTTCTTTCTTTTTTTTTTTTTTATGTTAACGTTCTCTGTTCTGCTAACTTCAAAGTAAGTTTCAATGAACATATAAGATACATCAATAGTTGCTTTACAAAAAAAAAAAAAGTGCAAATGCTTTGAAAACCAGATATGGTGCTGAGTACAAATGTCTCGAACCGCCTGCATGTACCTCTGTTCCTCCCTATAAAGGTTTTTAAGGGTCACCTCACTGGGACCGGACTGGAGACATCTTATCCTTTCTAGCTGGAGAGAGGAGGGATATCTGGATTTCCACCTCTGACCTGTTACTCCTTGGTCCTTGATCTAACAAAGGCAGAGGCTTGATCCTTGTGCAGGCAGCGATCATAGCAGGTTGCACAGCATTGAACTTGTGCTGCGGAGCATTTATATGCAATCACTGCAAGGCTGAACAGATCTAACGTTTAGCAAAAGGTTTAAGACAGACTCAATTAGTAGCTGCTTAAGCTTTATGAACCTGGTCTTTATGAGTGACAAAAAAAATAAATATCTGGATCGGTGCATCCCTAGTTTTTAGTTTGTCTTCAGAAGTTGCGCCCATCCAGTTTCTTAATTCCCTTTACAGTAAGGTTTTAAGATGTCTTTGGTTAAACCGGTTCTAATATACGAGCTTGACTGCTTTCACAGCTTTGGGGCCTAACACTGTAAAATACTTGTGATTTAATATAAGCAGCCATTTTATTCAAGCTTTTATTTATTTTTTTTCTTAGAATGCAACTTTACCCTTTTGCCATAAATTTCCACAGAGGCCGTATCTTTTGCAACATCTGCTGCTGGTTTGTGGAAGCGATGGCGCCAAGCTAAATGATAGTACCTCCAGGCTCATGTTTAATGGAGGACCCTATTACAGATGAAAAATGGCCCCTGTGCTATAATGGCTGGATAAATCCAGGCCCTGGAGCAGCCACACAAGATGCTCTTAAGAGTCACGATGCAGCAGAGCCGAGGTGATGATTTCCCTCCTGAAGATACTGCCCAGTATTTTCGGATGAGCCTTTGTAAGAATGCGTTTTCAGGTGCCGCCACGCTGAAAATTACCCCCTCTAAATGTTGTTGTTTCTTATTGGACAGAAAGACCAATGGGCTGTGCGAAATTTAATTTATCCTGCAAAAGATGAGCTCTTTATGGATTTTTCACGGTGCAGAAGTGCAAGGTTGGCATCGGCATATTGACGGATACTTTTAGAAGACTCTGCTGGTTTGATGCAGATTATTTGTTTGGATGAGGTGTGAGGTTTGCAATCTGTGTTGATTACTGACTATAAATAAAATAAACTGAGGAAGAGTCTATTGACTCTTTACTCTCGTACTTCTAAAATTACATGATCATTATTTAAGGACTGTTGCCAGTCAGTCAGGGAAGTTTTATAAGAGAATTTCTGCCAAATTTTAACTCCATCATACCACTATAGGGGAGGATTATTCACAAATGAGTCTGAACAAAGCTTAGATAAATGGCAACCTTATGTCTACCTTATGTTTTATTCTAGATCTGACCTTTAATCTGCAAATGCGTAACCTTTTTCTCTGGAAGAATGTGTTTTTCTTAGTATGACGTGTGAAGTTTGGAGCTCCAGTCGTTTGTAGCGTTGGTATTTCCTGCTTTAATTTTCCATTTTCATTCATGTTGACCTTCATGGAAAAGAACAACAATTTCTAGATTTAAAAATCACATTTCTGTAGCCATTCAGGAATCAAATGGCCATCAAACGATTTGTAAAGAGTTTCGGATCCACCAGTTCACTTTGTGACAACTGTTGTCTTTCAACTTCTGAAAGACTTAATTATTTTATTTCTTTTCATCAACATGCATAAAAAAAAAATAATAAATGATGCATTTTAACATAAAAATATCAGCCTCTTGGGGGGGGGGTTATAGTTGTATCATAGTTTTGGTTTCTTCTGCCACATCTCGACCAGGATGTCTTTGAATCGTTAATGAAGGAAGCGGGACTTTAAACAACAAGTCGTTAGTGGAAAATGTGTGGACATGAGCCTAAAAAGCCACATTGTTGCACCAAGAAGTTGTTAAAGAAGAAATCAATGTCTTCTAATGGCCGAGTCCTGACTAATCCAATAAACATATTGTGGTCGGATGCGAAGTGAGTACTTGATGGAGTCGAAGCTGCTCTGTGTGCGAGAACATCGTCCATTATCTCGAGCTGTCTGTTGTGAAAATCTGATATTATGTAATGTTCATTCTAAAGTATAAATAATTAGCTGGATATATACGTATGTATAATATACAGTGAAATTTTTATGCCTGGCAGCCTGATTCCTACCCTATGCTGTGCAACTCTTCAAACAGAAACTCAAACAAAGAGATCTCTCTAGCCGGCGTGAGGGCCTAGATATACACATAATAGACTCGGCAAACAAACCTTCACAAACAAAGAGAGAGTACTTCACACGTCAGAAGGAGATCACATTTCCCATTAGTCTCCTCCTCTCCGTGCCCCACGTAGAGCTCAGAGCCTCACCGCCCCAAGTGACATGCAGACAAATTGGTCCTGAAGAAGTCCAGAAGCAATCAGAGCTCACCACTGGCCTACAATTACACGTCCTCTAACAAAGCGATCAATGTGCTCGCTGTGTGTGAACAACACAAGCTGGAACATGCTAAAATAGATTCTCTGGCTGCCTGAATGAAGCTGTTAAATAAAGAGGAGGAGAGGAGTTCAAAAGGTTTTTTTGTTTGTTTTTTATGTGCAAAGACGGCCAATGCCTTCAGCTTGAAATGGCAGCGGGCTTATACGAGTTTCTTTAACTAGGGCAGCAGATTAAGTTTTTTTTTTTTTTTCCCCTTTGCCTTTGATCTAAATGTGCAGCCTTTAGAAAATAAAGTGATTATTAGACTTCCTAATTATGTGTAGTACAACACCAAGGGAAGATTAGCTCAGTTTGGGTTGTTGGACAATTACAGCAAAAGCTGAGATCCTAAATGAAGCAACAGGACTTCCCTGTGGTCTGTGTATGTTCTCACCTCACATATGCATCTCATTTTGCACACCACTGTTTTATAAGCTATGCTGATATTGGCTGCCCCGTGAGTGAGTCTGCTCAGTCTACCATAACGCTGTAATGTGCTTTTAGAATAAGTGATAAAAAGGGCGATGAATGTCGATGTTCCCTGGATTAAATGTATATAGACATACAGTGAAAAGATTGTTTGCTTTTGGAAAACTTTTCAAGTGACTTGCACATTTTTCCTGGAGTGGACGTCTTGACATAAGACATAAGCATCAAGCATTAGAGAAACGACCAAAAAAGATATTTTCTTCTAGTTTCTAACAGCAAGTTAAGTTACTTTAAATAAATTTTAACCTTTTGGTTGAATCCCTGTAAAGATATGATTGAGATTTAGGCCAGCGCATCCCAAGCGTAGCAGAGTTTTGCAAGTCGGTGGAAAGCTCAACGAAGTGCAACGCTAATGCGAGAGACTCTTGCACATTTCACTGCCCGTCTCCAGCCACAGATGTCTGAGGTCCTCCACGTAAACAAGCGTACAGAGTGATGAGCTCCACTGCCTTAAAAACACATTTGTATCAATAACAACTATATCTGCTCAGTTCTTATCCGAGCTCATAAATTGTGGTCAGTTTCTGTTGCAGAGCTTTGAAGTCAGAAAATGAAATTCATTGATTGCCTATTGACCCCTAAAGCCCAGATCTGGAGCAGGGCTGCGATGCCAGCCCAGCTCGTGAAATAGGTTTTTATAACCCTGGGAAAAGCTGCACATTTCTCTCGACTTTTAATACTTTTCTGTAAGACGACTCGGTTAAAACGCTGATTCTCTGCAGAGAGCAGGAGGTAAAGATTTGTTTATGTCGGGATGTTGTTTTTAAAAAAAAAAAAAAAAAAAAAAACCCAACGGGCCAGCTGGTACTCTGCAGAATTATACTTCAGTAACTTGCACACCTGCCACAACCAGGATCCATCAAGTTGAAGAGAAGGAGTACGTCGCAACCACGTTATCGGATGTGTGACCTTTATAATTGCTGTTGAACTGCTGTCACAAGCTTCCTGCCAGCAAGTAGCTCTTCTTAACGGTTGTGTGTGTCTGTTTTTCCCTCTCCTGATACGATGGATAAGGAAGCCTAATGATTCAGGTGATTTAGATACCAGTTTGTAGCTAAAACACTTCAAGGGATGATTGCTTTTAATAACTTAAACTTCATTTATAGTAATTACTCCTGAACACTCGCTGGCCGTTCTTCTGTCATGTCTGCATTTCTGCGGCAGTGAACTCTGATTCAAACATTTTTCTTACTCAGTCCTTCCTAGACAGCACAGGAGATGACTGACTCTGAGGGTGTAGTGGAGAATCACAGATAAATGTGTGTCCTTCACCAGACAAATCAGACTGTGCAGAGCACTCTAACTGCATTAAAAGAGCCCAATTTCAACATTTTTTTCCTTCTCTAGAGAGCAGACAAATTTAAGTTCTGGGGTTAAAAAAGAATCACCTTGGGCTGCTGTGTGTGTGTGCATGCATGTGTGTGTTTTGGGGAGTTCTCCTGCTTCCGTGTGTACGTCCCTGCCTGCAACGTGAAAAGGGACATTTCCCTGTTCCCTGGAAATAAATGTATCAACACGAGTGGTGTGCGCCGTGACGGATGAAAGCTAAACTGCACTCGCTGCAATTTGAGGTGACCTCGCATTTAAACTAGGCTGGGGCCAGTTAGCCTGTAGAACGAGTTGCTTTCACGGCCCGCCGCGGTCGTCTTCACAGAACTTGGCTGCACAATAGTCCTGGGAATTTCTCGTTTCCGACATTGTTGTGACTTTTTTGGAGCCGGAGGCCATGAAAAACCCCGCCTCTAAGCACGCGTTGTCGTGGCTGACGGCGTTGTGGCGGCTGCTTGGGGGAAGATGAATTATTGCCTGGGATGACATGCAGGGAATGAATTCACCTGCTGTATTTGTCAGCAGACACAGTCAGTGGGTGGATGCAGGGGGAGGAGTGCGGTGACTGTGAAGGGGTGTACAGTGAGAAGAGCTCTCTGCTTGTGTTTGTGCGCGCGAGTCTGTATTTGCATTAATAATAATGGACAGACCACATGATTCAGAGGCTGCATCAGAGTGACAGCGCTCGGTGAAAGGGAGTTTGACGAGAGGGAAAATAAGGCTGACTGGTTCCACGGTTGAATTAATGGAAAACATGCTCCATTGAAGACTGTTGCAAAGTGGGTTTGTTTTTTCCTCTCGCATCTCTTTGTAATTGCTCTGCATCGGCTCATTTTGTCTGGCGTCTCCCTCAAGGAATATTTTCTATTTTGTTGTTTTCGCATTCAAATTTCCATTGTTCCCTAGTTTTTCTTATTTTAATAAGCTCTCATAAATATTTGTTGAGACATTTTGTGGCCTCTTAATTATAGTTGTCAGGCAGGAAAAGAGAAGAAAGAGAGAATCACCGAGGTTGAGCTCGACCACGCAACCATGTGAACAATTCTTACTGCGTTCCCGTAAACAAACACTGTAACAGCAAAAATCCTATTTTACTTTAAAGACTGTAATAAAGTCAAATGAGCTAGAAAAAAAAAAAAACATTATCGAAAGTAATTGCTTTTCAAGCGTGGGCAACCTGATCTGGTTTCAAAATAATGTTGATGCAGTTTAAATCAACTTGATAACATGCAAAAGTAAGTGCACAATTTGCTTCACTCATAAAAAGCTCTAGTGGCCGATATGCTACGTTGAACCTTTTTAGTTTTAATGTGCAATAATTTTCTATTAAGCTCATAATTTATTATTTCCCTTTTCGAATGAATTTTTTCACCTATCCCAGGATCTTCATCACAAATGTAACGAGAAAAGCATTCTGCGTATTTCTCAGATTGTTTCATTTACCCATCAAATTTATTACATGTCATTTTTATGTATGCATAAAAATCTAAATAACAAACGGCACGTATATTAAATATATTTTTTGTTGTTGTTTTCCATCTTATTTTTAAATAATTAAAATGTTGATTGCGGACCTTTACTTTTCTCTCGTTTCGCTCTCTGAAAAGATCTCTTGACTCCCAAACTGACAGACGCCATCGCTTCTTCCTAATTGCTCTCACCACATGTTCCCTCGCATCTACATATGGTTCCTCAATGAGCCACGACCGAATCACTTAAACACAACCCAAACGTTTTAGTTCGCGTTAACGGCCTCGGCTGCCATCGTGGCAGGGTTTCCGTTTACCTAATTCATGTCTGCTGAGCAGCATTTACCACCTGGGCCCCGAGGCGTTTTACGTTCACGTCAGACCGAACAGAAATGATCTCCGGAAGCCCTAAGTCCAGAGGTCAGTGTTTACAATATTGTGCATAATTCATGCAGTCGTACTGCATCTGCAGTCATGTTGGCATCATTTAAATTTTATGAGCTGGAGCTCATCCTGGTTCTGTTACTGAACTGATCTGCTGTTTATGGAAAAAAGCTCGATGGGGGTGAAAGTTCTGCCTCTGCAGGATTGTGTGAAGGTGAATTTCAAAGCTTGGAGAGCTTGTTAAACTCTCATATAACCCAATAGTGCAGCTATCCAGCTACTGGATAAAAAAGTAAATTTATACCTTTTTATCTCGGTGATATATTTTGTTGAAAAAGTTAACTACATATGCAATTGTGGTAAAGAAACTGTATTTTCTAGTTTCTGGATGACATCTAACGTCCTAATAGATTTTCTGCTGTATTAACAAGCATCTCTAAATATATCACTGCCATACAGTCTGGTTTCCTTTTACTTATATGATTAGCTAATTTTAATTGGATAATTATGCAGTTTTTTGTTAAAAAGTTACCTTATCCACATTGAGAGTTTGATAACAGTATGCATATAATGTGCAGCTCTAGTTGCCACATAATTCCTCTAAAAATGAGTAACTTTGATTATACAGACTGATTTACAAAAGCCTTTATTGACTAAATCTAGATTTATTTGATTCAAACATTTGAATAATGCATATTGAAAAGTTGTATATGTGCTTTTTTATTATTATTATTTAAAAGAAGCCTAAATAAAAGTTGCAATTTAAACATTTCTAAAGACTCTCTCATCCCACTATCCCAAAAAGCGTGGCCGGGGTATGTTGTTGTCCATTTCTATCAGTTTATGCAAAATTCCTGATCGCGTTATAAGCTGTACAGACTTCAGTGCAGCCCTCTTTTTCAGTTTGTCCAGGTGTTTAGAGTCTGATTCTGCTGTACCAGCAAACTGCTGCAAAGAAAATTGCTTTCTTCTTCACAGGCTTGCATCTTGCTGCAACCCCCAAAGAACGTAGTATTCTTAAAAAAAAAAGAAAAAGAAAAAGTTATCTGCAGTGTCAGTTCTTGTAAACTTTCTTAGTTGTAAAATGTGAGCTCTCTGTTTGGTTGAGGTGAACACTTACGTGTTTCCAGTAAATTTACTTTTATCCTATTACTGATTTTAAATAAGTAGTATTCAGCCTCTTTGGCACTACTTCAGCAGCACACGCCTAAGTAGTTATCAAACGTTTGGATTCGTTTGTTTTGTAAGTTGAGATTTCAAAGATTAAAAAAAAAAACTACTAGAGAGTCCTCTAAAAGCCTGGTGCTACTAATACTTTCTAAATTATGTTCTCTTCAACACTCAAATTTCTAGATGTCTGACTTTCGACTTGCATCAAAATGCATCAAAGCTAAAACTCCATTTGGTGCACCTGGATAAGAAATATGGTAAATGTGTGTTTTTTTTTTGTCTTATTTTTTTGCAAAATAAAGTAGAAATGTCAATGAAAAAAAAAAGAAATTTAGTTTTGTAAATAGTTAATAAATGAATACATTTGAACAGATGTTTCATTACTAAAATAAAAGAACAATATTGACATATAAACCTGAGTCGCCTCTGAAGAATTGAGAGAATCCTGCAAATGCAGGTTTGGTATGAACTGGAATACGTGCTGACTGTGCATCCACAGAATATTTACATGCTTCAAAAGACGGTGACAAACACGATTAAGTCGCATGTGACATTATTCACAGGTCCTGTGAGCAGAAATCCAACTTGTACAGGATGGAGTCCAATTTGAGAACAAACACAGGCCCTTGCGGTGCCCCTGTGAAGATTACCACCCACTCAGACACCCTTACACTCGTAAAATGTGGACAGGCAGTAAATAATTTAAGTATAAGTGGATGCATCCGTCTATGTGGTCTGGAGTCTTTCACACATAAGTGGAGGAAATGCACTACAATGACTGAACAAAACAATCTCAGTGCCTTTTCTTAAGACGAGATGCAGCTCGTTGAAGGTTTCTCTTGGCAGAGCCAAGAAGAGTTTGAAGGCTGACTTCATGATTTTGGACACTAGACAACGTAGCAATTAAAGAAAAATTAATGAGACACTTTTCTGAACCAAAACACAAATATTTCTAACCACCCTTCTCAATTGATTAAACAGTAGTTAAAATAATATTGAACCCCTGCAGCATAATACTGCCATCACCAAGTTTCATAGCAAGGATGGTGTGTTGAGGACAAAGATAGATTTCCATCAGATACTGCATTTTATATTTAGGGGGGAAAAAAAGTGAAGCTCTTGTCTCGTTTGAGTATCGAACCTTCCTCCACAGTTTCGCTGTAACCTCCCTGAAGAGTTGTGACAAAATTTAAACAGGACTACTTCCATATTTGTCTGTCTTATTGACATGCTAAAGTTCTTGCACCTGGGCTGTGGATCTCTGCAGCTCCTCCAGAGTTACAGCAAGGCCTCCAGCTGCTTCTGTGATCACTGCTCTCCTCAGTTAGCCTGTGAGTTTAAGTGGGTGGCCATGTTTTGGTTTGTAGTTTTGCCAAACTCCTTCCATTTTTACAAATAGGAAATGTTTTATTTTAATATAGACACATTGGCAAGTACTTTTTATGAGCTAAATTTGAAGAGAAAAATATATGTTTGGAAACCAGAACATCTTAATTCTGCTTTTGGTGTGAATCTGATAAGGATGTAATACTGTGTTAGCGCCTCTCTACTACAGTCGCTATCAGAGGTTTGTTTTTGTCTCTGCTTCTGCAGAGTTGGGAAACTTTTGCAGTAAATTTGGAAGAGCTTAATCGGGTAATAAAGAATTAGAAACGAATTGCAGCCTCCCTGTGTGCAAATCGTCTTCTAAAGATATTAGATACGGGTTGATTAGACTAAACTAAACCTTTGAAAATATTTTTTGATTGTCTTGTTGGATGTTCTGCATTGTCTGCTGTCCTTCATTACATAAACGATTCAGAGATCTTCGGAATCCCACCGTCACGACGAGTATATTAGCGCCGGCAAACTGTGCTGATTTGGAGAAGCACGAAATAAAGACGCTCTCTGATATCCTCTTTTCAATCACAGAGGGATTAATGACCAAAGGCTTCTGGCTTGAGTTCAGCTTTTAAATTGGATACTGAGCTCATCTTTTCAAAGAATGTGCATCTAATCTTATTTTGCTTTGCTGCTATTCGAATTCTTTGTCTTTCCGCAGTCCATCAGATGAGACGGATAAATTAAATACCCTTTCCACTAAACATCATCGCTTTTCCCAGCCTTTGATAGTGAGCTGAAGGCTGGTTTCTCATTATGATACTTACGCTGCAAAAATCCCCAACACTGACACGTAATGTGTTCCAAAATATGGTGAAAATAAGAGTATACAAGTACTTGAGTGCTGCACGACGAGTGTTGGATTATGTCCTGAAGGTTTCCCAACTTGTCCTGCTATTTATGTGAGTAAGAAGGATTTCCCCTCTGTGCTGCGGTTTATAAATAGAAAGCTTTTGGCAACTGCAGCCCGGCCTCTGTGTTAGCATCATTTACACGGTTTGTGTTTCCCCTGTCACTGCTGCTGATAAGCTGTCATCAGAACCAGCCTAATGGGTTTCGGATGAGACGGTGGCCCGATGCACTTGATGAACGCGTCATCCATGCAACTTCACGTGATCCAAGGTACCGTTCGAGGGTGCCCGTCGAAGGCAGGGGTCGGCAAACGGTGCACTTCAGAAAGCTGTTTCCCCCCTCAGTCCTGCAAAGTAAAAGTAGGAGCCATATAAGTACTGAGACACATATTTTGGAAACAGGCAGCACTTTGTGGGAATAACCTCCAAGTCTGGACTATTTCAATACGATACTATAGTTTAATTTCACAATAGTCTGCAGCCCTAGTTTGATTTTCGTCTGTCCTGGAGCTCGTTTTATTTTATTTTTTTGTGGGTGGCACCAGGCTATTGACTGACAAGCTCAGCTAGTTTCCTTGGCACAGGCAGATTTCTATTAAATAAAACAGCCATACACAGATTTCTTGGCTTTGAGTGAATTGTACTGGAGAATCCTTTGTCATTTCAGTGCTACTAGCACAGAGTTGTGCAGCTGAAAATCAATCCCAGTTCATAGAGGAGACACTGGGCTGTACAGAGGGTCAACTGACAGTTTGACTTATACAAATTTAAAGGAGCCCAAGAGCAAAGATATAAAATAAGAAAATATATTTCTGGACACAACATGTAAAAAAAAAAAAAAAAAGTGCTTGTAACGTCAAGTTGTTGTAAAACCAGCTTTTTTTTTTCTTCTTGTTTCTCTTGTTTAAATTGTCACCCAGTTTAGCACAGGTACCATTAAAAAAGTCTCATTACATATTCAGCAACCACTGCTGCTGTTTCCCCTGGTGTGTTTATACGTCCTGAATAAATGCCCACCCTCTAAGATGAGCAAGATATGCGTCTTAAACAGAGCCAGCTGATTCAACTGTGCATATTTAATAACTGCCTTTTAGAGCTCAGTATAAATCCTGGTGCAGTGGACTGAACTGCTCACTTACCATCTTGAGCGGAACATAATTGGATGAGATAATGTATTGAATGGCAAATGTACAGTATATGGAATATCAGTAAACCGGAGCGGAGCGAGGAGTGATGTTTATTGCTGCTGGGGGCTTTGGACCGCACCGGTTCAAAAGAGCATTAAATCTTACTTTCACTTCGCGTCCGGGCTGCTTGTTTCGCAGCACTTTTGTCCCCCAAATAGACGCGGCAATCACGCAGGCGCTTACTGCACCGAGGGGTTTGTTTTGCTACTCCTCCACGTCACGGTGTGACTGTCATAGCTTTTTATTTGGAGACGGGTCTGGTGTGAGAACGCTGCTCATTACAACAGTGGAATGCAATATTCACAGCATTAAGGAAAGACAAAGGAGTCTGGGTTGCAAGAATAAAAACTAACTTTTCTTTTTTTTTATCAGCTCAAGGCCATCTGTGCTGATTTTTCATTCGGTGCTGCTCACTGAAGATTTATTTTGGCACGACTTCATAAATTTCTAACCGAATTGGGCAAATTATTGCCTTTCTTGTGTCGTCTTTGACTCCCTTAGGCAATTTTTTCATGTCATGCAGCTCAGTGGACTGTGACAACTGGACGGGTATCACACTGACAGAAACTTGGTGTTGGTTTGTAACAAAAGAATGTGACACGGGCCTAAAGGGAGCACAGCGCCAGCAGGTGAGGTTTTCTTAATGACGGATCAAGTCAAGCAGGTGCAATCGAACCTCACGCCTGACAGGAACTGCTTGGCTGGCGTCCATGTTGGACATTTAACTACTGGTGCAGGATGCTGGCCTGGGACCTGTGGGATGATGACCGAGCTGCCGGCTCACTGCAGTTAAAGAAGAGTTGGTTTTTAACTGCTTTTCCAGCATTCTTACGAGAGTGCACCACTTTGCAGCTTTGTGGCAAAGTTCTGACTTTGATTTCCCTTTGAAAACTAGAGATAGCCTTGACCAGTTCACCAAGTACTGGAAAAAACAAAACAAAACTATCTATCCATCTTTCCACTTTGATTTGAGATTAGTAACACTTAGATTAAGCTTGTGTCTATCCGCTCTGATATGTGGATGACGCTATAGTTCATTTTGGTTGGATTTAAAGTTATAAACTATCAAGAAATTTGCAGCGTTTGTCTTCTCTTCTCCCTATGTTTGTCATGTTTACTTATTAAGTGAATGAAACTGCATTTAAAATATTTTTTGAACCTCCCTCCATGGGGCAGTCAGTAATTATTTCTGGAACAGAAGCAATGTCATGCCACGTGTGAGCAGACGCTGTTTTAAAGCAACGACACAATGATTACAGTTCAGCATCTTACGTTAGCATGGTTAGCACAGGTATCTCTAAAACAGCAGCCTTAGTATACTGTAGTGAACACAAACCATTCCTTTAAAACTGAGATTTTCAAAAAGGCTATCAACATTTTAAAACATGAGCCATGACAGAGACTGAAGAATCTAAAAACAGCTAGTGTGCTGTACTCTGCTTAGCTTTCTTGGTGCATCCTCTCTCGTAGCCTTAATGAGCTGCAGACATTGAAAACCGTTTCTTTTGACATAGCTATTTGAGTTTCTGTGTTTCCTCTGGCATGACCTTTAAACGCCTCACGGACAAAAATTGCTAACTTCGAATCTGGTTCGCTCAGCCCCAAAAAGCGTTTTCAGCACAACCTGTTGGCACTTTCCATATGATGTGTTTTTGCTGATTAGGAAAAAACAGATTGTTGGCGATACTTTGACCAGTGGAGCTAATATTCTACCAGTTGCTTTCACCAAAAGCAAGCCCTTGTTAAACGTGTTAAACACAAGATTCATTTTAAAGGTTAATTGATTTATGCAGTTAAATGTAGTTTGAAAGAAAGTAATCTAAAATAGTAATCTAACCCATGTCTTTTGGACTGAAATCCCCTTTTCCAGTGATAAATTATTCTTAAATAATAAAATAAAATGACTCCACCACATGCATGACTTGATTTACTGTTGCAGAGCACCTAATCTTCTCCTAAACTTTTTATTTTATCAATAAAATCTCTGACCTAACCTCCTGTGAATATGGATGATTATCATCATATTATTTTTTATGATCTGGTAAAGCAATTATTTTACGCCTTTTACGCCGACCAGAGTGTGCAGTCATTAAATCGGTGAACGTTTTTACTGAATGGAAAAAGACTGAAAACTAATTTGCATTTTATCATGGTATTCAAAGATGTTTTAATTTTAGTTAACCTCTATTTAAGCAGGAAGGTATAAGATTAAAAACCTCAATCTCAAGGAAGAGCTAGCCAAGATAGGGAGCAGCAATTATCAAATATAATTACAAAACTTAACCTCTTGAACAAGGACAAATGCATAAAAAACTACAAACACTCTGTTTGAAATCTTTGCATGTTTGAAATTGGCCTCAAAGACTTTTAGTTTTGATTTAGAAGCACTCTGAAATGAAATGAACTCTGACATTTTTCAGTCATTATGGAAAATGCTAAAGGTGCTGAGCGGACAGAATCTCTTTTTTTTTGCCAAGTTCAGGGGTGAAAATACAGCATAAAGCAACAAGTGAATAACGGCCAGCATGTTTCAAAGTAAGATAACATGGACAGGAAGGTTAAAATGAGAGTATGACCTCATATATATAAGGATGTAAAAACAATGTTCCTGAAGGTGAGCGATCAAGACCCCCTCATAGCTATAAGTGTGAACAGCAACAAAGCCAAAACTGGAGTCAGACGAAGCACAAAAACTTTTAGTAGGTTACAGAAAGCTTTTCTTCATAAACAGCTCTGTTGTTTATCATTTTCAGTCTGTGTAGGTGGCTGACTGCTTCTGAGATATCCAGAAAACTGTCACAGCATTTCACAACACCCAATGACAGATGGGAGTTTAAAGCACCTAGCCTTCCTGTTATCCACTGAATTCTTGCAGCAACATAAATTATCAGTGAGTGAATATCTGCCACAAAATCTCTCAAGATGGTAGAAAAGTTAACTAGTGATCCAAAAGCAATAAAAACAAAAACATGTGTCAATCTTGGCTTCTTTTTTTTTTTTTTTGCAAGTTTTTTCTTCACAATCAGCAGTTGTAAATGAAAGACGATAATGAAGAAAAATCACACGCACATACAATGGACGAGAAGTGTTTTGTTTGCTGAAATGATTTTAAACATTTGGTGCTGTGTTGTGATTCACAGAACACATCTTAATGAGTAGCGGAGCTGTGGCGTTTGGAAAATTAGCATTTTAATCTAGCTCCATCATCAGAGGAGAAATAACATTTGCTCCCGGAGAGCATTTGTCTGAAGTGATGGCAGGTGGATGCAGGACTCATCATGAGGCCTGATGGCCACTGATTAGGAACATATGGGGCAGGATACGCAGCAACACGGCCAAGTCACTTTACAGATGAATGGGTTGTAGACACTAGAGGAACGGTTGTGCCTCTCTGGAGGTGTAAAACTGCTGAGCATGCAAATTTAGCTATTTTTATTGCTGCATTCTGTGGTTTTTATTTAATTTTTTCTTCTTTCACCACTCGGTATATGATCTGTACTACGTTTTTAAAACCCATGTTTACTGTAATTTTTTTTTTTTATGTGTTCAGAAAGCTTCTGTACCCAAGCAGAATTTTATAACCTGGAAATATTATTGTTATTCCCATCAGTCCTACATTTTCTCATCTTTTCTCAATCTCATTTTTCTCTGGCTTTGCTTGCAGTTCTCAGATAGTTTCAGGAGAGTGCAGCTGGAAAGTACTGACTGTTCCAGAGAGCTTTCCCTCATAGCTCTCTGCAGCCATCAGACAGAGTTGGTCATCACACCGTGTCTTTGTGGTACATTTGTTCTCTCATCCAGAACTGACACAGAATTCTGATGCATATTTGGTGGGAAAAAACAAAAAAAATTATAATAAAAAAAAGATTTATAGTTTGTTTCTGATACCTAACGGCGCACTTTTCACAGGCTGTGTGTAGACGTCATGGAAAATGAAAAAAAAAAAAAAAAAACCGAGGGATGTCTGCTCTCTGTTATTTACATTGTTCCTTTTGTCAAGGGCTTCTAATCTTGGTTGTAAAATCTGTGCTGCGAGTGATGTGTGTTTGTTTGAAGGCAGTTTGATTTTCATCTACATGCTGTTTATATGGGGGGGGGGGGGATGGAAATCCAGGCAAGGGGGTTTTTAGCAGGATAACTTTGGAGCTCTTTACTTTTCAGTGAACCACCAAAGAATTGACTCCATCCAGACGGAGCACGTATGGGCGCTCTGAAGGCTGTTTGAAGAACGCTGGCGCCCTCTTCTGTTCGGAATACAGCAGTAGTTTGTGGTAGTAGTAGCCAGAGACAAAAAATAATATGCGTAAAATATTGTTTGAAATTATCTTTTGTTCAGTTAAGGTTACATCTAGCCCTTTTTTTGTTATTGTTTTGGTTGCAGGAACTAAAGGCCATCATCAAAGAATTTAAATTGTCAAACCAGGGCTTTATTCTATGTGCCTTGAATGGAGTTTGGAAAAAAGAAATGGTTTAGGTTTTATGTGGCTAGATAAGACTAGTTGTGTTAGTTGTTTATTACTTGGTCACACAAAATTTTCAAATGAAAAACATTAATTGTCAAAGGATTGCTTCTTGTTTATGCATCATTTTATAAACAGAGCTTTGACTTTGCTCTTCTGAAGGAAATGTATTTTCCCCTCATTTCATACTGAAACCAAACACAAGAGTTAAAAATTGTGTTTAACTTTTTGACTTATTTCAGTTTGGGCAGCACGGAAAAAGATGGTTCAGGACAATCTTCCTCAGTGGGAAATCTGGCATCATTGTTATAGCAAGAAGTTCAGAGACTGGTGCAGTTTTGCTGCCCCTTAGTGGACAACAAGAGTAGTGTTTGTGAGAGGTTACATTAAAGGTTGTAGTAGATAAAAAAAAAAAAAATGTAGAAAAAGATCAATTGTTTAAACTGAGGAATGACACAAGAATTATATGTTTCAGTGGTTTAATGTAAGCTCTACATTCTCTCTAGTCTACAATAGTATAATAATGCATTTTTATCGTAGTAGGTTAAGAACCATGGTATACCTTGAATACTCTCCACATGTGTTCAGTTTCCGTTTCATTGTAGTTCAGGCTGTTAGATTATGAGTTTTGTTCTTCACAATTATGCACTTCTCTGTGTTCGTAAACGAGAAAATGCAAATAAAATGCACTGAAGTCTGTGGCAAAATTTAAGGGATATTAATACTTTTACAAGGCACCTTAAATAGACTCCATTAAGTAACTGCTTGGATCAACAGTTTGTGACAAATGCATATATCCGAGTGGAGCTTTAGTAGGTACTTGGCTCTAGTTTGGGCATTAAACTCAGTGAAAGTTCATTTTAATTGCCTTGAACAAGAGAAAAGTGATATTAAGTGAAGGCTATATTCAGAATAACATGACCGCTTTCCCTTTTTGTAAGAGCTTGACTTATAGTGCCGTCTTAAAAGGCATCCGAGTGGTTAAACGGATAATTCCACCTCGCAGAAGCAGGACGCAATCAGCAGCTTTTATTTTCCACAAGATAAAATTACTGCTTTTGTTGGAACGTGATGGTTTAAAGACAGCAGTAAAACCAATGCAGCTCCTTATTAGAAGATGCTGAGCTGTTTTCTGTGTCTCCTAATGGGGATTAGGTCTAAAGATAAACTAAATGGGCATAAGCATGCCTGCATTTAAAACAAAAGCATATTTATCCTTTCTTTGACTTTTTATTTAAATCTCCTGCTTTGGTCTGAACCCTCAACTCGCCGCTTGACTTATCAGATTCACGGCCTCCATCTAACTTTAACTGCTGCTCATGAGCTTGCTGGAGCCGCGGCTGGGCTCCATTTCCTTTTTTTTCCCCCGTTGTTCACAGTTCAAACGACCGTGAGGGCAAGAGCCCACCTATGGCTCACCATTCTGTGTGTGAGTCATGAAGAGCTACTGACTAACAGGATGTCTCTTAATGAAGTGCTGTACAGCATCAGATGAACGGAGGACAGAAAGTCAGACAGGTGGAGGAAGCGCCAAGAAAAAAAGCCCGTAAAACCCGTGATTCTAGCCTGCGTTTCTATCAGTGTTTCTGTATTTATTCGGTTGGAATAAATGAACCGCAGTGTCTGGGAAGACTGGCGTCCTCCAGACTTCATCTTGATTATAAAATATGTTTTTATTCCAGTTCGCATCTCACACAAGTAGTGATTCTGATTGCTTATAGCCAGCAGGTCGGTGTTGTGCAAGCCTCGGAGGAGACGTCTGATTAAAACATCCTAATTTGTGGAGCGTCTCGTCTAATGAAAAGCCATCACAGCTCCAACATAATTAAGCAACTCTTTGAGCAGCCATGCTCATCTGATTTCACTGATGATTCATTCTATGGTGTGTATTATTTTTAATAGAGAATATAAGCTGGAACTACAGTGTTTCTCTGCAAGAAAATGTAAATATCTGCTTATGGTGTGGTGATGTCTCTGTCTTTCATGGGTCTAAAAGATATCATGTAAGCTTGATTATTACTATGTCAACCACCAAACAAAAACAAGTCTTAAATGTGTGTTTTGGAGATGTTTACAAGTTAATGGCTTTTTGAGCATCTTCAGCTTTAACTTTATGAACATACTAGATTTATCTAATTAACAGGATTGTTGCCATGGCTCTGAAAATACCCATCAACTGCAGAAACGCTAATCTGCAGAGAATTTTTTTTGTCTCTCCATAGCCATCAATGCATCATATAAACTAAGACAGAATGCACTTTCACATATGCTCTCAATGGTTTTTAAACCAATTTAAATAGACATTATACATTCTCTCTACTTGTTTCTTACATCGCTTATCAAAAGACAGCTCTCATATTTGTGAAATTTGTTAATCACGGCTTGTCAAAACCCTAAAAACGATCTTAACGTTAGGTTCATCATGAGTGATGACCTACAGGCAGAAAGTAAGTATTTTAACACTTGTTTAATTTAGCATACCTCTACAGTTGATCTTTGCATTTCCATTTGATAAAAAAAACATGATCTTTTGCATAAATCATATTTCTGGTTGGTCTATGTTTATTTTATTTAAGTACCATTGGTGTAATGAAAATTGCGGCAAACGTAGAAGTTGTTTAGTCATTTTATTCATTATTTTATCTTACTTAGTCTTTTATTTTAACAGCAAAGGGACATAATGCATCACTGTCAAAGCAAAGTTTCCTAATGGATGTAATACTATACAGACAACATGCTGTGTGTAGGTGAGAAAAGGTCAGACTTTTAGTCAGGACTTTTTGCATGTTTTCACACATTTTATCAAATCCATAATTTTGAACACAGAGATAAATTTGCACCGAACAATTATAATACCAAGCTTCCTATATTGTTACATCCCAAGACCAGAGGATGAGGATGGTCGTCTCTCTGTGATGTTCTCCACTTCCTGTTCAGTTTAAACTCCGCCTCTCAGTCTGAGACAGCGGAGATACGCTTCTACGCTATGATCCGTATCATCAAGGTCGAAAATCCAATAATGAGCATAATTATGCATGTGGACAAGCAGCTGATTAACTGATTATCAACCTCACATTATTCTCTTAATTCACTGTCAAACGTGGAGCTGAGACATGCGTTGCTGTGCTGCAGATGTTTGATCATTGGTTCTGAGAGAAACATGGCAGAACAATTTCATTGTTTCCCTTCATTTCAGATCATAGGTTAGCCATTGGTTGCACACAGAGAAAATGTGTTTTACAGTCAGATTAGCATTTAAATAACACTGGCTCTCTATTTAGTATTTGGGGCCTGCCATAGCAATGCATGGAAGGCACCTATTATTCTGCACCTCAAAGTAACTGCCGCTTCCTTTCACCGTTAATGCAGCTCGTGCCGCTGCGTGCCCCCTCCCACGGTATATTTCAAAAATGTGCGGCTTGATCCTGTGAGTGGTGCTTTTGTTAGCATTTCGAGTAACCATGGTGAAGTAAGTAAATTCAAATCAAAACAAATTCTGACATTGTTTTGTGTCAGACTCAAAAATAATAAAAATTAAAAAAAAAAAACAGAGAGAGAATTTTGTCTGCTCCTCTTCTGTGTCTCACACAGGACAGTTTTCAGAGACGATTACCATAGCAACAGAACACTGAGGAGGGCAGAGATGTAGAGAACTACAGAGATGGCCGAACAATCGGTACAGAAGAGGCTGAGCAGAATTTTAGAACCGAAGTGACGCCACCTTGACGGAGCACTTGTTTTTCTCTCTTTTCTGCAAAATTCACCGACTGCACAATTAAGTACTATTTCAAAAGAGCAGAGAAAATCTCATGATTTTTGAACAATAACAATATTTGTTCATCTGTTGGTAAGAGATGAGCGCATTTTCTGGTAAATAAAAGCCACAAAGAAAACAGCTGATTTTTACTTTTGTAAAATTTACCAATTGTAAATTTGTTGCGTCTAAGCAGATAAGCCGTATTTCAGGAGATATTACTTGAATGTTTTTTTTTTCTGATAACGAAGTGCCACGAAGTATAAACCAGATTTTTATTTTTGTGTTAAATGTCTGTTTTTTAACATATTTACCACCAATAACACAAAAAATAATTTTCTCTTTTCTACAAAATTCACCAACTGCACAATTCTTTAGTATTTCAAAAGAGCAGAGAAAATTTTTTTGAAAAAGAATATTTGTTAATCTGTTGCTAAGAGATGAGCAAATTTCTGGTAACCAGGTGCCACAAAGTAAACATCTGACTTTTACTTTTGTAAAATTTACGAACTGTACATTTATTGTGTCTAAGTAAATAAGCAGTATTTCAAAATAACTTATGTAAACAATAATATTACTTATTAATTTGGTGTTATGAGATCTGCGATTTTTTTCTAATAACGAAGTACCACGAAGTATAACCCAGATTTTTACTTTTCTGTTAAATGTCTGTTTTATAATATATTTACTACCAATAACGGCAACAAAAAAACATTTTCTCTTTTCTACAAAATTCATATTGCACAATTCTTAAGTAGTATTTCAAAAGGTCAGAGAAAATCTTGTGTTTTTGAACCAAAACAATGTTAATTTGTTGCTAAGAGATGAGCGTGTTTTATGGTAACTAAGGGCCACAAAGAAAACATCAGATTTTTACTTTTGCAAAATTTACCAACTCTAAATTTGTTGTGTCTGAGCAGGTAAGCAGTATTTCAAAATAGTTTATGCTTTATAAGCAACAATATTACTTGTTATTAATTTGGTGTTAAGAGAGAGGC
>NW_015112813.1:871816-885451 GCF_001443285.1 Poecilia latipinna
AAGTAGTATTTCAAAAGGTCAGAGAAAATCTTGTGTTTTTGAACCAAAACAATGTTAATTTGTTGCTAAGAGATGAGCGTGTTTTATGGTAACTAAGGGCCACAAAGAAAACATCAGATTTTTACTTTTGCAAAATTTACCAACTCTAAATTTGTTGTGTCTAAGCAGGTAAGCAGTATTTCAAAATAGTTTGTTTTATAAGCAACAATATTACTTGTTATTAATTTGGTGTTAAGAGAGAGGCGAGTGTTTTTTATTTTTATTTTTTTCTGGTAACGAAGTGCCACGAAGTATAAACCAGATTTTTACTTTTGTGTTAAATGTCTGTTTTATAATATATTTATCACCAATAACAAAAAAAAAGGCTTTTTCTCTTTTCTGCATAATTCACCAACTGCACAATTCTTAAGTGTCGTAGTATTTCAAAAGAGCAGAGAAAATCTTATGTTTTTTGAACAAAAACAAAAACAATGTTTGTTGTTAATTTGTTGCTAAGAGATGAGCTCGTTTTATGGTAACCAAGTGCCATGAAGAAAACGTATGATTTTTACTTTTCCAAAAATAAAAATCAGAAGGCAGTGCATTAGCATTAGTACAAATATTAGCAGGTAGTGCATTTTCCCTAAAATAAGCTTCTTAGCTATTTTTTTTTATTTATTAGCCATGTTTTACACACTGTATGGAGGAAGTCAATGTAAGACAACATGTTAGTGATACCCTCCATGCCACTTGCAGCATGTAGGCTAACATTAGCATTTTGGCTAATTTTAGCTTATACACTTATTTTAACATATTGAATGGAGTAAATACATGTTACTCAACATGCTTGTGACTCTCCACATGCTGTTGAGTACATTGTACTTACTTTAGCATTGATGCTAATTGTTAGCATCAGAACGCTGGGTTCCAAAACACTTTGGCAGGCCCCGTTTAAATTTCTTCATAATTTTTCTAGTTCTTTTATTGCACTTCACATATTGCTTCAGTCTGTTTTCTTGGATTTTTCAACAGTATTTTCAGTCCATTTATTAAATAGAGCAATATTTATGTATCAACAGTTGATTGTTAATTCTGCTTAAAATGGTGTGTGCAACACCCATTTGCAGTGTTGTTTATATTTGCTGATGCTTTACAAAGCATTCACAAACATTGTTTTTTAAAACAGCATCTATAAATCAGACTGCTGCTGATATTAGGTCATTTGTTTAAAGGAAAAAAACAAAAGTTTATCTTTTTACTTTTGTTTTTCGTTTTGTTTTGTTTTTTTTTTTGTAGATAAATATTCCCTCTGCTCTGCAGTCATCTACCAAAACTCAGATTACAACAGAGGGAAGATCAATTGAAGGACTTTTTTTAAAGATCTGTTTTTGTGTGGAGGTTTTCAGGCTGTGGAAAAACTTTTTTTTTTTTTTTTTTTTTTTATCTTGGCTCTGGAACAGCTTTGTAGAAAAAAAAAAGTTTTAGTGTGAGAAATGTGCAGGTTACCTGACAGCTGTTTGAAAGGTTGCAGCAGGGTTAAGTAAGAGGCGTCTGTAAAATTTGGCCTGCGAGGAAAAAAGGAAACGGAAAGTATTTATTGTTCAGTTCTCTCCCTGGGTCCCCATAGAGATATCCTTGAACATCCTAAACATCTAGGGAGTTTTGCTTCTTTTAAATCAAACAACCTTAAGAAAAACTATTTTTTTTTCCAGTTCGCTGGCTTTCTGGAGGCTGCAAACTTCTCAGGTACAGATTGGATTTAAGAATTTGCTTTAGTGCACACACAGAAGGAGAAGTGTATCCTTAGTAATGTTTTTATAGACAGCAGGACCCCTGCAATACACAGGAAGCTCTGCTTCTCCTTGTCCCTTCCTGGTCTGTTCAATCACTTGTGTTTCACCGGTTCTGAACTGTAAGACACTGCCTGATGTTAACTTTGACAGTATATGATGGCTGCGGCTTCACTGTAAAAGGCTGCAAGTGTAATGAAGGGAATGACTTGTTTTAGTAGGTTTGATTTATGCAGTTTATGGGAGTTCTGTTCTGTGGAGAGTAACTGAGCAGCACGGCTACAAATTCCCTTGTCAGAGTTTCTCGCCCCATCTCTAAGGAGGAAGAGTCCAGACACCCTGTGGACGAAACTCATTTTGTCCTCTTGTGAGCGGACAAAATTGAGAGTTTTGCCTCTCGATTAATCCGTCTTTTCACCACTACAGCATTTATATAATCTCAGGTTTTAAGTTCTGAACCTGGAGTACCCATCTTGCTTTCCTACTGTGCCGATCTGCTCTTTCAGGGTGCTTTCACACTGCAGCCTGAAGTGACTCAATTCGGATTTTTTGGCAATTCCGATTTTTTTTGCCGGGGCCGTTCACACTGCCAGTAAATGCGACCTGTATGCATTCTACAGTGTGAACGGGCAAACGACCTGAAAGTGTCCCGCATGCGCAGTAGAGGGCGCAATAGCGTCAGCGTTCTCAGTGTTCTGTCAACTGCCATAAAAAGAAGTGCTCAGTGTTTGCGGAAGTAAACATGGAGGCTAACGGTGGAGCTTAGCTTACATATTTGAAGTTGTTGTCCGGCCGGAGCAGCATATTAACAACTTAATCCTCATATAATCCGTCATGGTTGTTGTTTTTCTTCCCACTTGCGCTTATCAGAATAGTGAGATTTGTTGAGAATCAGTGACGTTCAGTTCGGATGAAGGCGACCTGGACGTTAGGTCGCATTTGAATCGGATACGTGTCGGATATGGGTCACATTCGAAAAAGAATCCGACCTGTGCTGTTCACACTGCCATGAAAAGATCGGATACAGGTCGCATTACGTCAAAAAAATCGGAATTGGGTCACTTCAGGCTGCAGTGTGAACGCACCCTTAGATTTGCAACTATTGTGACTGCACAAAGGGGAAAAAAAAACTGCATTTGTTTCAAAAGGAGTTGGGTACACAGCTTAGGTTTGTATGCCGTTTCCAGATTCTGTAAACTGGAAGGACACTAGATTCTGGTAACTGCACTGTTTCAGTCTGACCTCACCCTGTGTTTCACTAAGACTTCCTGCAGCTCAGACGAAGCACTTGCGGTTCACAGGAAGCAGGTTAATGGAGTGGGCACAAATTGGTGCTTGATTGCAGTTGTCGGTTGTTCCGCTCCTGAATTGGACCGCCGTCACACAGTTCATGAATTGAACTGCGCGTGGGCGGCTTGGGAGCGGAAGTACTTTTCATTCTATTTTCTCCTTTTGATGTGACAGATCAGGCTCATGTCTGTGCCGCTTTTTTTTTTGTTCCCAGCAATCTAAGGAAAGAGTTGAAACTGGAAAAGATATGGGAGCTGCTTCTTGTTTCTGACCTGTAGACACTCACTGTAATCCCCAAGTTTATTCTGAAAGTCAGCCCGTTTCTGCAGAATAAGCAGCAAAAAGGATCAACACCGAGGAGGTAATCTCTTCATTTCAGTGGGTGTGTGACAGCATGGGAAATATCTTTAAGATGAAAGAAGGAAATCAAGCCAGTAGATGCTGACAGAAAATCAATATTCTGTTTATTTCTCGAGTGTGATGTTGAATTTTTAGAGAGCTTAAATCAGCTCTCTGAGTTACGCGATGACTATATGCTCTGAATTCCACAAATCTGGACTTTTTGGATGAATGGAAACAAGAAGGCTAACGCTAAGTAAGAAGTCATATTTGCAATATGCAACAGTTTTGTATGGATGCAACAAAAATGTGGAAGAAGGCGCTCCACTGTGAAACATGGTGTTGCAGTATTATGTTTTAGAAATGCATTGTCTTTATTAGTAGGAAAGTTAATAATCGTTAATGGGAAATCAGTGGAGCCAAAAACAGGGAAATGTTGAAAGGCTTTAGATCAGAGCAGGACAACGACTCCAAAAATACCACTAGATCTACAGTGGAATGGTTTAGATCAATTGCTATATGTGTGTTAGAATGGTCTAGTCAAAGTCTAGAGCTACATCTGGTAAATCTGACTGAATTTAAATTGTTTTGCAGAAGAATAATGGGCAAAATTTTGAGTCTCTATATGTGGAAAGCTGGTAGTATTGACTCACATTGCTGTATACACGTGTAGACCACACTTTTCAGATAAAATCTCATAATAATACACCTAAGTTTGTAGCTTTTACATGAAAAAAAAAGGGGGGGGGAGAGGTAAAGAGGGTGTGCGGTGTTTGCAAGGGACTGGAATTTGGGACGTCCACCATGTTTTATTCCTGTTTTCAAGGGTTCAAAGGTGCACATCATCCGCAGTGGGTGGATTGAATAACATCCGCGAGCGCAGGAGTGCTCCTGTTCTGTCATTAATGTGTTGATGAAATGGCTCACTGGCGATTGCCTGCAGATAATTAAATATTTACCCAAGCTGCTTCCAGGTGAAGCCCTCGGCTCCCCGCCGTCCGCACTCCGGGTCTCAGAGTCAGCTTGATTTCTCCCACCGTCCACAGCAGGAGACGTGGTGAAAACGGAGTAGCTCATACGGGAAAACGGCTATCCTGCAGCTCGAGCTCGCCCTCGCTCTCTCTTCCCAAGAGAGGAGCGCCAGCGCCAATGCCAGTTACTGGCTTTCTCTCCGAGCGCTCGAGTACTCCGAATGCTCAACTGGTACAAAGTAGCATTTGCAGAGCAGAGATCAGCTGGCAAGCTCTCACTTCAGAGTAGGGAAAAAAACAAAAACAAAAAAAAACAGAAGGGAGGGAGGCTGCAGAGCGTGCGCGTCAAATTCAAAACTCAACCGAGGGCTTTTTTTTTTCTCTTTTTTTTTTTCATTTTTACACCCACTCCTTCCCCTCGATGTACAGCCCACCTCGCAAGGTGGATATAAAGGAGAAGTTTGGACTGTGTTGGACCGGGTTTTCATGCAAAGCTCCAAGCATCTTTCTCTATCCATCTCTCTGTGTTGTTTCTTTTTTTTTTCCGCTCAATCTGAAGCTTTTGAAGCCTGTCAAGTGTGGGAGTGAAAGTGTGTGAAAGCTAGCAGGACTTGGAGATCAGTAAGTGAGAAAGTCTGCAGGGCATCATGGGAGCTTTAATGGTCATCTTCTCTCTTCAGCCGAAACAAAGACGCAAGGTGACAGGTAGGCAAGACTCAAAGAGGATGATGTAGAATAATTTGAGATGTCATCTGTTTGCTTTTTTTCAGCTCATTTGTTTTTATGATTAGAAAGTGTTTCCTCGCTTGTACATCTGGTCCAGAAATTTCTCTGTTAATCTTTTTTTTCTCTCTCTCTTTTTACAATCCCAAACATTCATGTTGCCACATCAGTAGTGCATGAAATTACCTTGAAATTGGCTACATTTTGCTGAACGCCACACGCCGAACTCTGCAAACTCGCTCGACCCCCCCGCCCCCCCTCCCCAATTTGCTTTGCCTAATGTTGCTTTCGCAGTAAGAGGACCGGGGAGCCGACGTTTGTGTTGTGTTTTTACTCCCTGCATTATTATTATTCCGATCAACATCACGGCGTGCCACCATAACAAAAGACATAGAAGTCGGTTCTTCATTAAAGAACGATAAAAGATTTAGTGGGGCAGCTGGCAGACAATAACTGCCAGGGGTTATATTTAGTGGTGTGGTGGAGAAAGACAGAAGAAGAGATGACACTTAAAGGACGGTAAATCATATTTCACTCGGGGGATTGCTGGAGAGCCAGAGAGCAAAATGAATGAGGGACTCTGTAAAACTCAGTGAAGCAATAGATCACCGAGCTTACGGTAATGTGCGATGTAAGCATATTTCATAGAGACCTAGAAAGGAGAACATGGGATACAGAAATAAAGACCTGCAGTGGACTGCATTAAGATAATATACTGCAGCTTGGATACAGTAGAGGTACAATTATCTCAACTGTAATAAGAGATACAAGAGATTGGTTGGGAATTTTCTGATCCAAAATGGTGGTTCATGTTTCTTTGATATCCCTAAATGACATTAAAAAAAAAAAAAAAAAAAAAAAAAAAACATTGTTTGCAATTAATTACTGGGGGGAATGTAAAGATAAAATCCGAATATGACAATTTTAAAACTTGTTTCGTTTGCTCTGCTGTACTGGTAATAATTCAAAAGATTTATTAAATGAAAGTGTTTTGTAGTAACAGCCAATAAAAATCTACATGGCTATATAAAAAAAAGTTAAAATACAAATATAAAATAAAACGGGAGAGATGTCTTATACAGGAGAATTGGAAAACGGTGTGTTGATTGACATTTACACAGGCCACCTGTAATTCTAATGCTTAAGCAGAAGGTGGTGATATTTTTCACGTTAACATAATAAAATCTGTAAGGTGGAACTTTGTGAGCACTGCTAAAGCAGTCCTAAGATTTAACAATAACTACTAACACCAGCAAAATTAGATTGTTTATAAAATGAAGGTTGGGGCATGGAAGGTAGTCTTTTTTTTTTTTTTTCCCCCACAACTTCACTTAATTAAAATGACCAACAAAATGCTTCAACTCTCAAATTATAAAATTAATTTCTGAGTAAGATTTAGAAATGTCACTCCAATCAGCTGAATGAAATGTTAAACCCTGTGTGCGCAATTGTTAAGCAAATGAGTTTTGATTATGAGTATTTTGACTGTATCGTTATTTTTAGGCATATTTTCTTATTCAATCAGATGCTAGCGAGATGGGCAATGTGGGCTGGTATTATTTATGACCCTTTTTGGGTTGAAGATGGGCTCAAAATAATCTCCTAAACCTTCTGCCAGTTCTTAGAAGTCACTTTTTTTCCACGTATTTCAAACAGACAATGATCTTCATGCAGGACAATCTTCCATCGCATGCATCCAAGAACTCCTCTGTGTGGCCAGCCAGGAAAAATATTAAATATATGAGAAATGTACGACTTGGCCACCGTCTGACCTGAACCCAATTGAGAAGTTCTGGGCAGTTTTTTTTTTTTTTTTTTTTTTAAGTGAGAGATTTCCAGTGAAATAAAACAGTCTCTCTGAACAGAGGGTGGGAAGCTGTGGTTGCTGCTGCACAAAAAGTTGACAGTCAAAAGTTCAAGAAACTGACAGAATCCCTGAAAGAGTTTGATCGCTGTTACTGGAAAAAGAGGTCTGAAATGATTATTGGAAAGTATTGAGATTTGTTTATAATTCTCACTTAGATGAAAATAAGAAAGCGAGGTGGGAAAACATTCTTATTTTTTGCCTAATCGTTATGCACATAATAAGTTACCCCACTTTTAACCTCACTTTGTTTGTTATGCGTTCATGTTTGAAGTTTAACATTTTTGGATTAACTGAGAGCACTGCAGTTGGTGATTAATAAAAAAAATAATAATTCCCCAAAATAAGATTCCTCTAATAAATGTGCACACAGTATAGTTTACTGCTAAACATTTTTAAGCCTTTATTGGTTGTTCGTTCTGTTACCATCGCTACCGTTACTACCTGACAAAGAATACTGACTATTTAAATATTTATGTGCAACAGTTTTGACTGTAAGCTTAAGCTTTTACTGTAAAATCAGCTGGAAGACTTCCTGCAGCAACTGATTCTCGGTCACTTGATTGATTGGTGACCTCAGCCCTATACGCGATTAAAGAATGATGTCAGTCTTTGCACAAATTGAATTTTCTATATCCTTGCAAATGGTGTCACACCATGCCTCGCACCATGTAAGGCAAATAATACACTCACTCTATAAAAGCTCGCAGTTCAGCTTTTCTACCCACTCTGGTTTGAAACAGTTTTTTTTTTTTCTCCTGGTGCATTTATCCTTGTGTAGAGAAATGATAGTCCAATAAGCACCTACTCAAACTGTAACCTTCTCCGACTCTTCTGGCTCGGCTGTGAGTGTTCCCACCGCGCGTGAAATGCCCCGAAGATAAGAGACCTGCCGGTGCCGCTGTGGCGCTGCGATGGGTTTGTCCTTGTGCTTTCAATCATCTAAAATGTCTTGCCTGTTTGTGTCGTCGGGAGCTGTTATGAGCTGAAATCTGTGTAGGAGTGAGAGAGAGAGAGAGAGGTACACTCAGCTGCTCAAATGGAAGCAGCAGAACATTAAATACAGTGTGAGTCACGTCGCCACTCTGAAATGTTGTCAGTCAGAAGCAGCTGCCTGGATTTCAGAGCAAACTCTGAACTTTCGGTGTCGTCTCCTCAGTTGAATTTTTAATGGCGGTGACTCGTGGGGGTGATCGGGTTGTCCAGTTTTTGCTGCTTGTTGCTGGCCCTCCTTTCCTTTCGGGCCTTCTGGTGTTTACAGGAACGATTGAAGACGCGTGGCCAACCACGGCGAGAGCAGCTGTCACTTTAAAGGTAGCCATCCCACCAGTTTCCCATGTTCGCTTACAGACCCATCTGATCACATTACCAAAAAAAAAAAAAAAAAAAGGAAAACCTTGGAAGAATACAACAATCGTCTGTTATGTAAGCTGTTCCTGACCCTCTGCTCGCTGTAATAACCACGGAGGAAGTGAGCCGAACTCGCCGTATTAGCTCTGCATAAATTAAAATTACATTCAATTATTGCTTTGCTCGAACTTTGAAAAGACCCCGAGTCGTTCAGTCAAAGGCAAATAATGACTGTAAAATTTAAAAAGGACTGTCTGCCAAAGGCACTTTGAATTTATCTCATTAATTTTTCTTCCAACCCATCTGTGACATGCAGCACTGTTCGCAGAAATACTGCTCTTGTTCAGAAGTGCCTTGGTGTGACTGAGGATCGAGAGAACAGTCAGCCTTCACATGATCATTTATTGTTCATATCCTAGCAGATACGAGCCTATTGCTGCAGATCGCATCGATAACTACTGACCAGTGAGATTTGCTCTATGGACTCCTATAAAAACAGAGTAGTTGTTGATATACCTGTGTGTTTTTTACTGCTTAATTAATTCTGGATGAATCACTAAGCTGGATCTGCTGTGCAGCCGTTTATTAAAGAACAGTTTCCCACTTAAGCAAAGGCTGAGATCTAATTTAACAGAACAAATGTTAACAAAACTAAAATGATCTCTTCAGAAATCCTATTGGAATTGCTTTAAAATTTTGGGGGGATTTTTCTGCTGGAAAAAAGTGTTTTTATTAGCCAGTGTGGACATTAAATATTTTTTTTTTTCTGTTACCGTACACTCCAAAAATATTAAGGCTCCTGGAAATATTTACATTAACAGGCACAAACTCCAGTGATCTTCACTGGGATTGTTTGTGAAAACCAAAATGGAGCATAATAGTTAAATGGAATACCAATTACACATGGTTTTTAAAAAATAAAAATAGAACATGAAAGTGTACCGAGCATTTGTATTCAGTCCCCGTTTGATAAAATCCAGTAACGCCAATTGAGAAGATTTTGCAAGAAAGAATGGTCAAAATTGAACAATATATTCCTGTCCATTCACTTCACAACACATTATGACTTTGTGTTGGTGTAGCAAATAAAATCCCAGTTTAATGCACTGAAGCTGTGGTTATGTTGGAAAAAGGTGAAAAAGTTTGAATACATTCACAGGACACTGTTTTCTTGAAACAAACTCAGCAGGGGGTAAATCCATTTCCTTTCTCATTTTGATTTCATTCTTGATTTTAGCAACATTTAATCTTTGCCCTTTTAAAAAGGAGCTCTTTCATCACATATTTTTTTTATTTTTTGATTGCTAACCTCACATTTAATTTAAGAAAAGCAGCCACACACCCCACAGGTAGAGATTCACTGATCAGAATGTAGTGGCTGATTTCTGTGAAACTTTGACCTTTTGGCTGTTTGGTTTTGACTCATTTTAGGAGATTTGGATGTCTCGAACCAGAACAAAATCAATTATGAGAACAAAAGAAGCATTGTGGGTCACTGCCTATTTGAGGTTTGGTATTAACAGATTTTTCTGTGTAAAGTAACTCCAAATTACTAAGCAAAAACGTTTCCTGGAGGAGGCGTTGTTTGTTTTTGGAAGCAATACTACTTGATATGTTTCCAATCAGGCAGTTCCATTAATGTTCCTTGGTGCTCATTGGCTGTGCCTCCTAAAAGCAGAAATAAGGAAGATTGTTAATGTTGGCTTTGACGGTAGTGATGAGACGCTTTCAGTGGTGTGAATTAATTCATATTAAGGCGTATGGTGTTTGAAATGTTAAAATAGGAGATTATCTTCGTTTTTAGAGTGGGGGGAGTCTAAAAATCCCTTATTGTAATTCTTAGCTCAAACAAACACTGAGGGTCCACTGAGGTACATACTGTTGAATTTTTGATATGAGAATCAGGGATGACTTCATGACCTCAGAAGATACGATTTCCTTTTAAATTCCCTTTTTACATCTCTTTTCTCCATTTAGACTTTATTTTAAACATCTTACAAAATAGTTCGCCATCAGTAACAACGTCCACTACCCGCTGTTACCACCACCTCTGTGTCACTTAAAGATTGGACTTCTGAGTTTCTGTCCAATCAAAACTGGACAAATTCCAGGCCCCGCGCGTTCTCCTGGTGCATCTCTAACCACAAGATTTGGATGCAAACTTGCTTTGGTTTCTGTATGGAGGTTTCAGTTATTATTAGATCATTTGTCTGTGGTCCTTGGAGTCCTTAGACTCTCAAATCAATACTTTCATTTTTAATTGCACACACTTAATGCATACCATGAGTGTGAGAGTTATTAAAATGATCACGTGTGTATCACTCAGTGGCTCTACAGTTAGATATGTTCAGACGAGTATTTTTTTTTTTTTTTTTAGTATTGCTATGATATTTTGGGGCAGCCTTTATTCGCTGCATTCCTCTAAAGCACAATAAAGATAGTTTGGTTAGAAGGGATGAGGAACCAGCACAGATGAGCTCTGTGAAAGTGGTCTTGCCTTCCTTCAGACTGAATTCATTGCATATTGGTAGATGGAGAAGTGAGTCATCATGAAAACCATCCACTGCACCTCAGGATGCAGTCCTTTGTATTGCCATTATAGTGTTAGCAACACTATAATGCTTTTGATAAAAAAAAAAAACAGCATTTAGTAAAAACATGCCAGGTCCGAATGGGTTCATTTGAAGATGTTGCCATTGCTCTGTGTGCTAGTTGGAGGTTTAGCTTCATTTAGATTCAGTGTGTCCCTTCGGCAGCTACAGATGGATGCTCAGGAAATTAAGTGTTTGAATTGACTTTCTGCAAACAGACAGCACTGAGTGTGGTGGAGACACGCTCTACCCACAGTGATGCTTTTCGTAAACCATTAAGTATTTAGATGGAGATTAAAATGCCTGAATGCTTTACTACAGTAGAAAAACATGCAACTACAAAGACTTGAGCTGTGCCTCATTTTTTTCCAGGTTTTGACCTAAAGGAGCCAGACTCTTGAAAGGTCAATAGATCTTCACGGTTTCTGAAGCTCTTTTAAAGTTTTTCTTTGAACTTCTGCTGCCTTACCATTTTTTTTTTTTGAGAAAGAAAATAGATTTCAGAAATACACCATAAACAAATCCTTGCTTATAACAACAATATTAACTAAGTATGAACATACATGTTCATATTTTTTTCCATACTCTTTGTGTTGCTAGTGATTCACAAATCAATAGAAATCAACAATGCTCTTTGTTTAAACTGTAATACACTTAAATGAAAGTCAAATCAGTAAGTCATTTACCATTTTTTTTGTTTGACATTAACATTTTTCCTGTAAATATGAATTTACTGGAATATTTTATTGCAAATCTTACAAGCTGACATATTCAGCCAGAGAAGCTGCCACACTGACTCACGGGCAAATATATTTCCAAACTATCCACTTTGTCTGACTTTTTAATGAAGGAAAAAGTGTGACAGTATTCCCTTTAGCCAGCTAATTGACAGCACACAACATGGTTGACTGGGGGTGGATGTCAACGCTACTCTGAGCTAAAGACAACTCTCCAACCCTTTCTTTGGCATCTCAGTTGAAGCAATTTTCATGGGAAGAAGCAATATGGTAGAAGATCCTGGTAGTGTTGAGACTGTCACTATTGAAAATAATGATAATCTTTTACATTATAAAGTAGCCAGTATAGGGTTTGGATTTTAGTGCAGTTTTCTAAGTCAGCTGGTGTCAGACAGCTAAGGGTTATCAGCAATGCGCTGAGAAAATAAGTTATATAAGCAGAATGTATATAGTTAATAACTCCTGCAAAACAGATTTGTTGGCCTGTGCTACGTTTGTATTCTGGTTGGTTTTAAAAGTTTTTGAGAAACTTTAAACAAACAAAACAAAAGAAAATGGAAGGAAGACAGCTTGTGAAATTAGATAATTTTACTCTCACTGTTACATGCAGTAACACAGTTAATCCTGTTTTAATGACAGCAGCTGTGATCCAACTTCTTCAACACCAACATATCAGGGCTTGTTGTGAAAAAGTGTGATTATTTTTTTGCTGATGCAGTTGAAAAAAAGAAATAATTTTAACACCTAAAGGACACTTGCTGGAATAATTTCTACAATGTTATGACTGTATTATGCAAATACAGAGACAATAGGATTCTTCATTTTCAATTTGATTAAAAAAAAAAAAGTCCGTCTGTTCATGTCTCGTAGTTTTAATTTTTTCGTGTTTAGTATTAAAAGCCTCATTGTAGAAATATCTAGACCCAACAAGGTGGATGACATGAAGGCAATTTTCAAAGTAACACAGTGCCACAGGTTGGTCACCTCCATGCCATGGTTCATTGATGCACTAATTCATGCAAATGGAGACGCAACAAAGTATTGAGCTCATAAAAATGTGCATATTTTTCAGAAGCCTGACATGCATCTGTTTTTTGATTTGTCTGTGTGCCACAATCATTAGAGTGGTGAAAAATAAAAGCTTGAAATTACCAGGTGATGAATCGGTCATACTTTGAGATGTCCACTTTTATGCTATATTTGTTTTGTTTTTTAGATGTACCAGTATATGTCAAAATGATATCAGTTTTTTTCTTAATATCAGAGTGTGTGTGAAATGTTTCTTTACATGCTCATGGGAACAGGTTTTTAAATTGTAGACTCTGGTTTCTTCCACTTGATGGCAGCAAACTCAAATAAAATGCAACTGCTGATTCTCCCGCGAGAGGCTGAGATTTAGAGGTTCGGATTTCGACTGAACATCAGGAATGGACGCTCAAAATGCTGATGGATAAGAGCCACTTGTATTGTGGGATATTTGATTTGGGCAACTTAGAGCTGTTTAAATCTCACCTAGCACAAACGAATCAATTTCAATGAAGAATCTGAGCACATTTAGGAAGAACGTTAATTTACCTTATTCAGATCTTATTGATCCCAGCAGAATACTGAAGAGTCGGTGGTTTTCCCTGTGGAGTTAAAACATCTCCCCCCCCCCCCTCTTCTTCTTCAATTTGATTACCTGTGAGGAGCAGATATAAGATTGTGTTTTCTTTCCAGGAAGATGTTCGTCTTCACACCGACCCGTGCCTGAATTTAACACGATTCAAATCACATTTGTTTGGAATTAGCCATTTTATTTTGTAGAGTACTGGGCCACGGCGGCATACGTTGACGGTTCCTCCAAACAAATAAGACATTCATTTGTTTTAGTGTCAGGTTGCTGATCTGTGCTTTGTCTCCAGAAGGTCAATCGATTGTAATTGAATTTATTGAAAACACTTTCTTTTTAACAGAGGGATTTACCTGACTGCATGCCGTTTATATATATATATATATATA